>NC_081559.1:127206470-127437378 GCF_022355385.1 Mustela nigripes | reverse complement strand
GGAAGGGGAAACACCAGCAAGGAGGGGCGGGGAACCAGAGGAGCCAATCTCCCAGCACTTGCCCTGGATGCTGGGACACACCAGAGGGACCCAACAAGGGACGTCCTAGGCCTCCTTAAACTTGAAGCAGATCTGGGGGTCCTGAATGTCAGGCCCCTGGGAAAAAGGAAGCCCCCCCCCCAGGTCTTAAGGGGCTGCTTCTGAGGTCACAAACCTCCCCTGAGGGGAAATGTTGGTCTTGTAACGCTTCCCGGGATCTCCCACCTTAGAGCTAGTACCACCAGTTGGCCAACTCCACAAGATGCACACAGCTACTCCTTCCCCTCCCCCACCCCGGACACCAGTTTGCACCCCGCACTAGCTGAGTCTTCTGTTTTCAGTCAATCAATATTGCTGGCTTTCAAGTCAAGGCACAGAAGCCTTGCAGACAAAAGGGACAGCAGCGGACCTCTCAGCTGTTTCGGGGGTTTGGATGTGGAAGTGAGTCAGGGCAGATGCTGGCTACAGGCAGGCCCTATGCAAGGACAGCGCCCCCTGGAGTTGTGGATTGCCAACTCTGGCAAGCACGGAAGAATCTGAGGAGGAAGGAACTCCCGGCCTCCTGCCCACTTTATTTCTCTTCAGCCCTACGCTGCGGGCCTTCTTTCTATCCCTACAGCATAGGCAACCCGTCCCAGCCTCGGGCCTTCATGAGTCTTTCTGCCTGCACTCCGTCTCCCCAGTGGCATCATGTGTCCTCCTTTTGTTCCCAGATCTCGACTCACACGTCACCTCCTCAGAGAAGCTTTCTCTGTCCTGTTTTATTCTTTTTAAAGCACTTAAAAGTTATTTTAAAGTTATCAGCTCTACCCACCCCACCCCACCCCCACTCGAATATAAGAGCATGGCTTTGGAGTGTTTTGCTTCCTCCTGTGTCTTCCACACCTAGGAAAGGACCTGGCTTTCACTGAGGGCTTCTCAGTAAATGTGTGCCAAATGGAACCCATTTGAGGGACGCCTGGATGGTGCAGTCAGCATCTGACTCTTGGTTTTGGCTCAGGTCATGATCTCAGGGCCATGGGATCGAGCCCCATGCCGGGCTCTGCACTCAGCTGGGAGACTGCTTGAGCCTCTCTCCCTCTGCCCCTCCTCACTGCTCTCTCTCTCTCTCTGAAATAAGTAAGTCTTGGAAAAAAAAAATGGAAGTGACCAAATATTTAAAATGATTTGATAATTAGCAATTAAAATTTAGTTACAAATAATTATTTCTGCACATCCCTCAAAACGATTATCTGTTTTCTCCCTAATGGGTTTGCCTTTCCTTTCATCCTGCCAGATACTACACTGGGAATGTTGGGAATACATGTCAACCCCCAATGGTTTCAGGGAACCTGAGACTTTAAAAAGACCGTCATCACTGAAGATTGTATAAAACGTGCTGTAAAAGGAAAATCTCCAAAGGAGATAAAGGGCATCAGGAGTAGGGCGTCTCCTTTTTATGAACAGTTCCTAGGTGGTGTCTGGCCAGCTGCTCCACCCCAGTAAAATAGGCCAGCAGGGAAACCTGCCTGTGGCCTGGCTTCACCCTTCTCTGGTCCTCACCTCAGTCAGATGCTGGGAAAGGTCAGAAGAATTCAAGCACTACTTGCTGACTGGAAGAAAACAGCAAAAGGGGGGAAGAAAAGACTGATTCCAATGTCACTCCCCACCCCCAAGCTTTCTTCTCCCAAAGAGCCTTCTGTTCGCAGAAATTAAAGGACTCTGATAGCAGATCACAAATTCAGGAAAAAAAGCTTCACTATGCACCCAGAGACTGTATTGTCAGGAACCAGACGTTGGACACTTTTTTCGCTTATGAACTTTTGGAGACCGTTTGAATAAAAGACTATTTGTTCCTGGACAAACACTCACCAGCAAAGAAGCCTTTAAGAGGAAGGGGCATTTTTGTTTTGCATTTTCTCTTTATAAAAAAGAGAGAGAGAGAAAGACTTACTCTACTTGTTTTTCAGATAAAAGAAGCAAATTTGTTTACTCTTGCTGGGGACTCATGTTTACAAGTTCCTATGACATTGTGGTAAAAAGAAATGCTATTTTTAAAAAATAAAAAGCCACACGAGCCTTCATGTGTAGGGTTCTTTTTCCCCTTCCTGCCTCCCCACTTTCATTTCACAGATAGCCGTGAGTACACAAACTAAGTCAAAGCTCACAAGGTGACTCTCTTTTCTGTCTTTCCCAAAGTCCTTTCACAAAAAAAAAAAAAAAAAAAGAGGCCGTACCTGAGCTTGAAAAATCAATCGCCTGTCAAAGTTCAGTGAAATCCTAGCCTCAAAAGCCCCACCCCAGATCTGCTGCTTTTCAGAAAACCCAACTCCTGGCAGATGTGAACACATAGCCTGGGTTTTCAATGTCCCATTCCCTGCAGTATTCACCTTCCTTGTCTCCACGGAACCTTCCTGCAATCAAGCTAGCAAGATGTTGAATAATGTCCTTTTCAAAGAGGGTGTGCCATAACTGGGTCACTAACTGTGTGACTAATCACAGTTGCCTGTAACCACAGAGACTGTGGCTTCAACCTGACTTGATCATTTGTAAACCACAAAATGACCCAGCCATCTGCAGGGGCTGCTGGTTCTGGAACTCCCACATCTTCCCAGGCCTCTTCCCTCCTTGGCCCAGGTGGAATGGAAGCCGCCCTCCCTTGGGGCCTCTGGGCATTTGCAGGAATCAGAACCGATCTGACCAGCTCCAACTTTGCTTGGTCAAGTTTCTACCGCTCCAACCTCAGCAAGGAATTGCAACAGTTGCTCTCTGCTCTGAATTCCATTTAGCAACTCTGAGTGCAGAAGAGAAAAAGAAGGGGCCTAGATAAATTTGTTAAAAAACAACAACAACAACAGAAAAGGAGAAGGTAACAAGAAAGAAAACTTCCTCCAGCTTAATCTGGGGTCCTTGGTTGTGTCTATCAGGTACTTGTAAATTGCAGTAAAACTTAAACCCATAACCCTCTCCCCAGGAGGTATAGCAATGTAAGGAATATGGGGACAGGAGCATCTTTGCAGAGGGTCCCTGACTTGGTCTAAGTTAGGAGCCTGGGAGCCTTAGGCCAGCAAAGGAGGAGCATTAACCCCTTCCTTTCCTGTCACCCAAGTTATAATTTTTCAGGCCCACTGTGCTAAAAAACAAAAAACCAAATACCACTTAGGAGGAAGATGTTTATTTATACATGAGGGAAATGATTGGTCTTAGTAGCAGGGGAAGATCTGTTCTCACTACCTCTCACCACAAAGCCCCCACCCCAACTGTCTGGAAATAAGGTTATTTTTTCCTAAGAGTCAGGGCAAAGTTAGTGGAAGGTGCACGGGTCTACTAACCAAGGTCTCAGCCCCGCCCCCCTTACCTGTGTGCCTTTCCCCCGCCCGCCCCAGCAATCCCTCAAGTAGAAACCCACTTTTTTTTTTTTCTTATCACATTAATTCAATAGGGCAAGTGCCACCGTCTTGGGATGGGAAAAACGAGCTCTTCTCCAAAAGGACGGGCGGGAGCAACACATGGGAGGGAAACGGGCAACGCTTGTGAAATCCCAAACCGGACTGGTAAGAACAACATCATAAATTATGGATCCCTCGAGCCGCCTCTGGCCTGTCACGGCGTGATCTGTCTCCCTGGACTTACTCGGCGCGGGCGACACTGTGGTCGGCTAGCGCGGGTCGCCGGGGCCTGGACTCCCCCGCGGGCTGGGTCCCAGCGCTACCCCACCCCCAAGGGGCAGCCTGATCGGGGGGCCTCGGGGAAGAGCTCAGAGCTCCGCGTTGTGGGGCGCGCCAGCTGCGAGGACCCGGCCTCCACCGGCCAGCCAAGCACAGGCTCGCGATTGTGCTCGCCACCCCACCCCCGCCCGCCCCCGAAGGAGCAACCAGCGGCCGGCTCCGCGGTGCGAGCGGGGAGGAGGCATGGGGCACCAGGGGCGCGCGTGGACCGTGCGGGGTGCGCCTTCGCAGACGGCGTGGCGGGGGCCTGCAGAGCAGTGTGCAACATCTGCGCGAGAGCGCGGGGGCGGGAGGGGAGTGGTCACACTCAGGACGCCCATCTGGACCGGCTTTCCTCCCGCGCCAGATGCGAGGAGAGAGAAGTCAAGGTTAAATGCCGCGGCGGGGGCTGCGGCGGGCGCGCAGAGCCTCGGTCCCCGCGCCGCGCCCTGCGCCCAGCTCGGGTCCCCCAGGCCCCACCTTGCCCTTTGTCTTTCCTCCCAAGCAGATGTGTTGTGACCCCCTGGTATTATTCGTGCAGTGCTGATTAAAGGAGCCTCCGCCCTGTTTAGAAACTGCAACTCCTGCCCCCCCCCCACCCTCAGCAACCCCACCTATTGTTTTGTTTTTGTTTTGTTTTTTGGCAGAGAGTCAACCGCTCCTCAAAGTGGGCAAACCCCTTGGTTCACATTTAAATATGTTTGTGTGCCAAACTGGCCTGCTGTTCGGCCCTTTTAGCTACTGTAACCCGCACCACAGAAACAATGAATTACCAGATTAAAGTCACCGAAAACCACCGACTCATCCTGCAGATGCTGTCTGCTGAAGGCTGCCTATTGACGAATGTGTAAGGGTGTGTGTTTGTGTGTGTGTGTGTGTGCGCGCGCGCGCACACACACACGCTCGAGTGCGCGCGTAAAGCCAAAGCCAACAGCCTCACATTTGTTCTTTGGTCATTTGTCTCCAGTATGCTCCCCCCCCCCCCCCCCCCCCCCCCTCCTTAATGATGAAAGGTCAATTATGAGAGTCAAAAACAAGCCACCTTCTCTGGCAAGCCTGCACTCCCAAAAATGAATGGGAGAGCTGGGTTTCTTATGGGGCAGAGACAAGGGAACTCCAAATCAAGCTGAACTGTGTGTGAGTCAGGCCCTGGAGAAAACTGTGGGCAGAGGATATGTATGTGGTTTCCTGGATTTCTTCGGCAGGAAGAAACCACCAGCGGGAGGGAGGGCAGGGAAGGGAAGGGGCCTGGGACTCGGAGGAGGGGACGGAGGAGGGCAGGAGAGCATGAGGGAGGGAGAAGGGCCTCCTTCTGGCCGTGGGGGGAAGGGCAGGGTGGGTCTGTAGGGGGCTAGGGCTGCCTTTGTGTGGTCAGGGTGGGCAGGGCCTGGGCCTGGGGAGGCCCCGCCCCCCCACCCCTTGTGCACCCAGCCTTGGTCAGCTGCCCAGAGAGGTAACAGCTGGCACCTGTGTGTGAAAATGCTGCGCACATTAGCAGTGTCATTATTTAGCATTAGAGCATTACAAAGATAATTACTGCTAGTTAGACAAGCAGAGGACAGAGGGAACTGAAACCCCAGACCCCTTGGCTTATCAGACTGCTGGTGTTTGGAGGGCCACACTCCCAGAGCTGCTCTGATGGGAAGTCTGGGGAGGACTGCTGGAGCCAGAGCATCAGGCTTCTTTCTCCTCCAGGTCTGGTTTGGCTCCAGGGTCAAATTCGGGTCAGAGATAAAATGTCAAAGGTCATCACACTAACATTTTCTGATAGCCAAAGCAATTCTCCCTAGGCTCCAGAACTCATCCTTTTTATCTGGAATTAAATGGGTCCAATAAAGGTGAGCAGGGACTTTGATCTTCAAATAATAATAATGATAATAATAATAAGGTCAACAATTAACAATGGCTGAGCTCTTTCATGTGTCAGACACCATGGAAACACATTAATGAATTCTGTCCCTCGAGCTTCACAGCCTTAAAAGGAGGTCATGACTATTAAAGCCATTTGACAGATGAGTAAACTGAGGCTCAGACAGGGTCCAGGAGAGGGCATAAAGTTATTCAGCATTTTGTGACTCTCCCCTACTGCCTATAGGTGCTAACAGACAGACAGAGAGCAAGGAAAATGGAATATATACACTCTGGTTACTTGTGGCCGAGAGAGAGAAATTTTCACAAAGCTTGAGATTGAGTACAGAAATGCTGGTTTCCCAAACACACCTAACGTTCTCTACCGATGTCGTCATCGAGGTCAGAGGTCAATCTCACAGAAGTAAATGTTATGGTTTCTGAAAAAGAAGGTATTTTTTTTTAAGTACTTTCTTTTATAGATGGGTAACTTAGCTAATGAAAAACGTTTCTTAAATTTCCTCATTAAAAAAGTTTGTACTCAACACACGCAACTAACTATATGGACAATAATAAGGTAAACAGCTGAGGTATCAAAATTGGCTTTACGATTGAGTCCCAGCTAGGCCAATAAACTCACCTCCCAACTGCTGACCTAATTTTTTTTTTGGACACTGCAGTCACCGAAATCAATGTGGATATTTAATTTCAGGTATACATGCTGAATTTATATCATCAGAGGATGATGCCAAACTGAAGCATTATTGTTATTAATATTTGACAATGATTATTAATAACAATCACTAACATGAACTAGGTTATTATTATGTGTCAAATATTGCACCAAATGCTAACCGTGCGTCAGCTCATTTAATCCTTACAAAGAAAGTTCTGGCTTCCATTCCTTCTACCCCAGTCTCCTCTCCACACTGCAGCCAAAGAGCTCCTTTTTTGTTCCCCCAGATTTTATTTATTTAGTTGACAGAGAGAGAGACAGCACACACAAGCAGGCAGAATGTCAGGTGGAGGGAGTAGAAGCAGCGGGCTCCCAGCTAGGCAGAGAGCCCAACAAGGGGCCTGATCCCAGGACTCTGGGATCATGACCTGAGGTGAAGGCAGATGCTTAACTGACTGAGCCACCCAGGTGCCTCCAGAGAGCTCTTTTTATTTATTTATTTTTTAAAAATATTTTATTTATCTCTATGACAGAGAGAGACACAGCAAGAGAGGAACACAAGCAGAGGGAGTGGGAGAGGGAGAAGCATGCTTCCTGCTGAGCAGGGAGCCCAATGCAGAGCTCTGTTCCAGGACCCTGAATTATAACCTGAGGTGAAGGCAGATGCTTAACCATCTGAGCCACCCAGGCATCCCCAGAGAGCTCTTTTTAAAATGTAAACAAGGTTGGGGCACCTGGGTGGCTCAGTCAGTTAAACTAATTCCAGGGTGGAGCCCCAGGTTGAGCCCAAGCACACACACCTCCCCCCTTGTCTGGAGTTTGGATGGAGCCAAGTCACAGTTCAGTCAGGGTTCCTGCTCAGTAGAAAATCAGCTTCTCTCTGTCTCTCCTCTGCCACTCCCCCTGCTTGTGCTCTATCTCTCTGTCAAAAAAATAAATCTTAAAAAAAAATTAATAAAATGTAAACAAGGTTTTAAAAAAAGGGGGGGGGGGTTGTTTTGTTTTGCTTTGTTTTTTTTGTTTTGTTTTTTAATTTAAAAAAGAAAAGGGATGCCTGGCTGGCTCAGTCAGTAGAGCATGCAACTTTGGATCTCAGGGTCATGAGTTTAGGCCCCACGTTGGGAGTGGAGTCTACTTAAAAAGAGTAAATAATAAAGGTCAAATCCTGCCCCTGGTTAAAGTCTTCTAGTGTCTTCCCAAAGTGCTCAGGAAAACTCCAACTGCTTTCCTTTGGCCGACAATCCAACACCTGGACCTATTGCCTGTTTATTCCAGTAACCCACATCACCGTCTTCCAGCCATCAGTCAGGCCCTTCTAGTTAAGCTCAAAGACATTCCCACCTCAGGGCCTTTGCACATATTTCTCCCTCTGCCTGGAATATCCAGCCTTTGCCTGGCTAATATTTTTTTCATTCTTCAATTTAAATGTCTCCACATCATGGAGACCTTCCTTCAAAACAATTAAATCACCCTTGCAAATCTATTTTCCTGCCTGCATAGCACTTAAAATCACAGAAAATTACTTACTTTCCTGTTCACTTACTTGTTCATTTCCCTCCTTGAGTCATAAAAGCCAGGAAGAGAGGGTCACACATTCAGCATTTCTCTCCAGTATGCTCTCGATGCCTAGAGCTCCTAACACACAACAGTATTTGGGTTTTTTGTTCTTTTTTAAAAGATTTTATTTATTTATTTGACAGAGAAAGAAAGATCACAAGTAGGCAGAGAGACAGGGGGAGGCAGGCTTCTCACTGAGCAGAGTGCCCGATGCGGGCCTTGATCCCAGGATCCTGAGATCATGAGCTGAGCCGAATCCAGAGGCTTAACCCACTGAGCCACCCAAGCACCCCAAAAGTATTTGTTAAAGTAATAAATAAAGAAGTACTCAGAAAGGTAGAGGGGTAGATGTTATTATCCTCACTTTATAAATGAAGAAACTAAGGTGTCAGGGTGTTAACTTCCCTAAAAGCCAGACAGCTGGATCGAGAGTGGGGGCAATAAGTATTTCAGATCTCCAGCATTGACTGAATCCAAGGACCAACTGACAAACACACATGATGAAGAAATGTTAAAATCAAACTGAATTCTATTAAAAATGAACTTCTCATGGGGTGGCTGGGTGGTGACAACTCTTGGTTTGGGCTCAGGTTCTGATCTCAGGGTCCTGGGATCCTGGAGACTCTCCCTCTCCCTCTGACCCTCTCCCCGCTTTATGCATGCGTGCTTTCTCTCTCTCAAATCAATCAATCATTTTTACTTATTTTTCTTTTTTAGGCAAATGAACTTATCTGGTGAACAATTTAAATTTACAGAAGGGCAATTTTTCCCAATACACCAGAGATTAATACATCATTTGCACATTTATTCTAGCCACACGGGTTAAACATTAAAAGTATTCTGTGACTTCAGAATACTATTTCTGATTTTTTTTAAAGGTTTCAGAGTATTTGAACATTTTAAACTATGTTTCTTCAAAGAGTACAAATGCTGGTGGACATTCCATCCAGGCATTTCTGCTCTTACCTAAGGAAACCAGCAGAATGTGGTTTTATTGCACAACTCTAGGAGTCAAATGTAACCACAAACCCAGTGACCTATTCTTCTAGTACTTCTAACCCCCGGATTAACTCATAAGCAGCCCTCCCCCAAGGGAAGGGTGAAATTCAAATAAGTGAAGAGGCCCTGTCTTCAACCTTAAATTGCTGGAGTCCCTTCCAAATCAAGGATTCACTGTTTCCAGACAGTAAGCAGACTGCTTTTTCGTAATGAGAAAAACGTCATTGGTCTTATCTTTGTGTTGCTTTCACAGCTTAGATAAACCCGGCGTCCTACCGAGGAAATGCAACAGGGTTTCCAGTAAAGGCTGTAGGGAGCAGATGGAGTAGCTTCCCTTCAGAGAACTGAAGTTTTCTATTTCCTTCCGGTGGGAACCATAGATGCCCTGTAAGAAAATCCAGGAATTCGACTCACACAGGACAAAACACAACAACAAATCTCCCTCCTTCCCCAGGGGGAGAAGGAGATTTTCCTGAAATATCTGAGTTTGCCTGGTTTCACATGACACTGTGTATGGTCTATAATTCATGACCACAGGGGGCTGAAAACTGTCATTTCCTGGCCCCTCCAATGGTGGTTTTCCAGTGAGGAGAACATTCTGACTAACCAATGCTACTTTTTTTACTCTGAGTCTTCACGCGGGTGGAAGAAAGTCTACTTGTACTTACCAGGGGAGGGGATGAGAAGGTGGGCCACAGAGAAATGCACCTAGCCTCAGTCTTGTAATCAATCACCCCCGCCTGTTGTGAGGGTTTTAACAATAAAAGCTACCCACACAGACTGGCATTGATATGCATCCTGGCTATGTCAGAGCATAAATGAGACAGCATCTACTTACCTATCAGATGGCTTTTTGAATATAAATATGTAGACCCAATGGAGATTTTGAGAACTTTGTAACATCCCAACTTGATGGTGAAAACAGATGCAAAAGAGATTATAGGCATTTTTCATGTTTTTTAGTACACAATTGTATTTCCACTAGTTCATTTAGTCTTTCATAAATTGAAGTGGGGGTGGGGGATGGGGGTTTGGGGGGTAGAGTTTTCGAATCTTGAGACTTCTTTGTAACATTTAGTTGCTGTTCTACTTAAATGAGGTTGAAGTTCGACAGAATAAGAAAAGTGAACCTTCAGTTTATTCTGGTTTAAGGTGCATCCGTCATTCCTACTCTTGTGTGTGGTTGTAAAAATGATCTCTGCGGGGAGGCATCAGGTCCCCTTCAGGAAGGCATGACCTAATGTACCAATGAGACCAGCTGTCTATAGAAATGGTAACTCTAAGGGACAGTCAGTTAATGCACAGCTCACAGAAATGTAAGAACCCCAATCCCATAGAACGGTAAACCTACAAATCCAGGTCACCAAATGGGAATTTGGGCAGACCATAGTGAGTGAATGAAGTGACCCAATCTCAAGGAGAACTCTTACACAGCTGAAATGATCAGCTTGAAGACTTCTTCTTCTTCTTTTTTTTTTTTTTTAAAGATTTTATTTATTTATTTTACAGAGAGTGAGAGAGAGAGAGAGAGCACAAGCAGGGGAAGTAGTAGAGGGAGAGGAGAAGTAGGCTCCCCACCGATGCATGGCTCCATCCCAGGACCCTGGGATCATGACCTGAGCCACTCAGGCGCCCAGCTTGGGGACTTCTAAAAAGAAAGTTGATCCAGAAATCACACTCTCTCCCCGTGTTGTTGGGGGAAGGGGAGGAAAATGGAACCTCCAAGGAACAACAGTGAGTAACATTATTATGCGCTCTGGGATACACCTCCCTAAAGTAGAGATGGAAGATGGAGGTTTTAATGAACAGAAGTCAGCAGCCTCCAGTGTTGTATGGATTCTTGACCATTTGGTTGATAAACATTTTGCATTAAATATGATTTAACTGGACATATGGCTAACATGTCAGTTTCTTGTAGGTTTGGGGAGGTTTTTTTAAAAGATGTTATTTATTTGAGAGAGAGAGACTGAGAGAGGGAGAACACAAGCAAAGGGAGCAGCAGGCAGAGGGAGAGGGAGAAACAGGTTTTCTGCTGAGCAGGGAGCCCAATGAGGAGCACAATCAAACAATCAATCCCAGCACCCTGGGATCATGACCTGAGCCCACGGCAGACTGAGCCACCCAGGCACCCCGGTTTCTTGTAGGGTTTGATTAAGAAAGGGAGTTCTAAGCCGAACATTTCCAGCTGCCCTAACTAATCATTTCTTACTCTGAGAAGCTCAGGGCCAGACTGAGGACTCAGCATGATAGTGCCCCTTGGAAAACCAGGCTATCTGACCAACTAGTCCCCTCGAAGACATGTCCAGTTTCAAGTCTTTCTAACAGAAATAAAGCCTTGTGAGCCCATGAGAGGGAACACCAACATCTGATTTTTTTTTACATGATTCATAACTATTAATCAAAAAGCTATTAACTTTCAATATAGTCCTGAAAATACACACCCAGGGAACCTGGGTGGTTCAGTCGGTTAAGTATCTCACTCTTGATTTCAGCTCAGGTGATGATTTCAGGAAGCTCAGGGCCACAGGCAGGAGCTCCCAAGTCAGGCTCGGTACTGAACATGGAGCCTGCTTGGAATTCATTCTCTCTCTTTCTCTCTCTCGTTCTCTGGCCCCTTCCCACTCATATACTCCTGTGTGCCCTTACTCTCTGAAAGAAAGAAGGAAAGAAAGAGAGAGAAAGAAAAAGAAAAAATAGACACCAACATCAGGGTTTCTAGGGCTCTTTTCTCCAGAAATAAATGTTTGAAGAAGGCTCTTCCTGAATGACTATCACTATTTCTAGTGGGGCGAGAAACCCAGAGTATTTTTCACAGGAATTCAAGGGAATTCCAAGCTATCCTCAGGGCTTCCTAGGAAGTGGAAGAATGAGCGAACATGGTGCCCCTGGGACAGTGAGAAAGGAGGGATCCCTCTGTGTTCTGGGAAGAATACTTGTTCTCAAGTTATTTTTCACTGTGGAGGAAAGCCACACATGAAGCGGTCATGCCAAGCAGCCTGGAGACAATTAAGCCAGGTTTTCAGAGAGTTCTCAGAGAACATCCCGGGCCCCAACCACGTTGTGTTTGCCTCAAAGCTTTCCTCATCAGCAACGAGTTACTCAGGTGATCCGCAATTTACCTGAAGGCATTAGAGGAGTAATGTAAAAATCTAGAAGAATTGAGCTCATAAAGTGATAAGTAACATAACTCTGCGAGCCTATTAGAGGGGAAAATTGAAAAGGCTGCAGCCAATTATTAATAAGACAGGTGAACATGAGCTGTCTAGGAGAAGCGTCTGGACTGGGAAACAGATTGCCGATATGAAAATGCTCAGGGCTGAAGTGGTCACCTGGCAGCCCGGGGGATGAATCCAGCCAGGACAGGATGTGTTTTGATAGTCGACAGGGACTTAAAAAAAAATAATAATAATAAGTTAACACAAAACTAACTTGTTTGTTTTTTTGTTTTGTTTTACATTTAGAAAAATCTGTATGTTTACCTTCTCTGTCTCACATTTGCAAACAAAATTCTTCATTTTTAGTTTAAGTCTTCTAACCCGGGTCAGAAAGAGCAGGATCAAGTGATTGCTCTTATTGAAACAGCCTGATGTTTGCTTTTAGGAAAAAGAAACCACCATACTTCCTGGAAGAGAACTGGGCCTCAGGTGAGACAGGGGGAGCCCAGGGCACAAAATTTAAGGAGGCACTCCCTGTCTGGGAGCAGGCCAGTGCAGGGGTGACACCTGAGAGGAGGGCCTCCTTAAATTTTGCACTTGTCTCACCATCCTTCTGACCTACAAGTAATCACTGGGTGGTGGGGAGGGAGACAGAATGGTAGATAAAAATGAAGGTTCCTTTGTTAAAATAAAATAAAAAATAGTGTTGGGCTGCCCGTTTTTATTATTTTTTAGATTTCAAATTATAAAACTCTGAATTGTAATCCCCTGACTACCTGGCAGTAGTCAGGCATTTACTCCATCACCTCATCTAAGAACAGGCTCTTAGAAGCCTTTAGAAGCTTCTCTCAGTACTGCAATCTGTGGTTTAATAAGATTGTTTCTTGTCACTACTGAAACCAGTCTGCATGCTCTAGATTCCCAGTACCTGTGGAATAGCTGAGCAATATCTTCTTTAACCTTTAGTTTAAAAAAAAAACTTCTTGTGGTCACTGCTCAGCCTTTCTCAACCCCTTTCACCTTTTCTTATCAAACCCCTTTTCCTTGCGTCATTGAGATTCTATGTTTCTAGACTTTCCATCTGTCACCCCACCATGGTCCCACTTGGAGTTAAAAAAAAATGTTCTGGGGCTCCTGGGTGGCTCAGTGGGTTGAGCATCTGCCTTCAGTTGGGGTCCTAGTCCTGGGTTGCTGAGATCAAGCTCTGCATCTGGCTCCCTGCTC
The DNA here is from genome assembly GCF_022355385.1 of Mustela nigripes. Classification (NCBI taxonomy): domain Eukaryota; kingdom Metazoa; phylum Chordata; class Mammalia; order Carnivora; family Mustelidae; genus Mustela; species Mustela nigripes. The sequence goes on along the minus strand of NC_081559.1, from coordinate 127,424,194 downwards.
AGCAGAGTCTGTTTTTCCTTCTTCCTTGGTCCCTCTCCCTCGCTCATGCTCGTACTCTTGCTCTTGCTTGCTCTCTCTCTAGCAAATAAATAAAAACCTTTAAAAACAAAACAAAACAAAATTGTCGGAGAGCGTGGGTGGCTCAGTCCTTAAGTGGCTGCCTTGGGCTTTGGTCATGATCCCAGAGTCCTGGGATCGAGCCCCACACCGGGCTCCCTGCTCAGCTGGGGGTTTGCTTCTCCCTCTTCCTCATGTGTTTGCTTGCTCTCTTTCAAATAAATAAGTGAAATCTTACAATAAAAAAAAAAAATTGTCCCTATTCCATAAAAATCTTTTTTTTTTAAGATTTTTAAAGTTTATTTGACAGAGAGAGAGAGAGACCACAAGTAGGCAGAGAGGCAGGCAGAGAAAGAGGAGGAAGCAGGCTTACTGCTAAGCAGAGAGCCCATGCCAGATCCCAGGACCCTGAGACCATGACCTGAGCCGAAGGCAGATGCTTAACCCACTGAGCCACCCAGGTGCCCCAATAAAGATCTTTCTTTTAGCAAATGTGGGTTTCGATGTCTATAGCATATACGAGAAATAACAGAGGCTGGTCCTTTAGGAAAAGCACTATATACATTCTTCGGGCCCAGAAGCTGTTGTTGTGTTCTCTGAGCAAAAAAGCCAAAAACTACCTTCTTGAAACCTCTTGCCTTATACCCCAGCACGTGGTTCTGTTACCTGGGCGGATCACCCCAGGGGAAGGGGTTCAACCGGAAGGAAACCGTCTGTAGGGCTGGTTAGTGGCTATGAGGGGGCCTGATGAGGTCACACTGCTCAACACGGACGCTCTGTACTAGACGCCAACACACCCAGCCACATAGCTCTGAGGGTACCGCCTCATGAGGGATGAAAAAGAAACAGCAGTGAGAAGAAAGCAAACTGAAGGCAACGGGGCATGGAAGTTTGGGAGGCAGGAAAAGCCTTGAGTGAATAGTCTGGAGGGGGAGGGAATGCGGAGGAAAGAGAGCATAGCCTGCGGTGACAGAAGAAAAGAGGACCTACAGGGTCTGAGGAGCTGCCTGGGTTGTGTTTGCCTAGGAGCATCCAGGGCCCGCAAAGCAGAACCATCCTTGAAACACCTCTGCTCGCAGCACTCAGGGCTTTGCTTGTGTGGGGCGTGGCCTGAACCTGGCTCCGCCTCCACGCCGGCCCAGGGCTGGCCAATCAGAGCATCGCAGCGTATCCAGGCCCAGAGCCCCAGGACTGGGCTTCCAGAACTGTTGTTAACTGTCACTCTTGGCAAAGAGAAGTTCTCTGCTGCAGTTGCGAAGCTCACATCTCCAGGAGCCCACTCTATGGAGAAAGTCATCCCCAAAGGGAAGTCAGGCCGGAGAAAAGCAGAGCCAAGGGCTGGGGGGAGAGCCCGACTCATGAAAGTGAGGCCCGTGTCTAGGCCTCAGTGATACAGTAGAAGGCATCATAATAGGGTGCCTGCGGAGCGCGTATCATAGGGCACTTGCTTCAGAGGACAATGGCATAATTGGGTACAGCTTGGAAAGATCAGCCCTCATTATTTCTAGTATCTACTATATAAACCTAACACAATACTCGCCGCAAGAAAGAAGCTTGGAATACAATTGCTTCTTTGCAAGGGATAGTTACCATTATTAGGACAGGATACACTCATTATCATCCAGCAGAGTCCCAGCTCGGACTCTCGGGGCAAAGTCACACACTTTCAAAAGTACCCTTGAAAATCCCTTAGAAAATTGTCACATTGGAAAGTCCAATACCTCCAGATTTTTCTCGTTTCTGGACACATCACAGCTTCTTCAACAAAGTACCAACCGGGCCAGTGCGTTTACATGTGGGCACTTGTAGAGAACTCATCTTTTTAAAGGCCCAAATGACAGAGATCCTACCACAAAGGCACATGGCATTGAACCCCACAGAGATAATGACAGATTTCTTTTTTTTTTTTAAGATTTTATTTATTTATTTGCCAGAAAGACAGACAGAGCACAGGCAGGAGAAGCAGCAGGCAGAGGGAGAAGCAGCCCCGCCAGCCCTCCGAGCAAGGAGCCCCATGCGGGACCCTGTCCCGGGACCCCGGAATCAAGAACTGAGCCAAAGGCAGATGCTTAACCAACTGAGCCACCCAGGCATCCTGAGAATGACAGACTTCTGACCCATGTCACAGCCCTGTAGGGGTGTAGCTCATGGTTCATGAGTGGTTCAGCAGACAACACTATCTGAACTATTACATTACTATTCTGCTGCCCCAAAATCTTTGGAGGGGGAGGCTATGTGTGTTGACTTATTGTCAAACTCACGGAGGCAAATACATTTATGACATATATACTGTAATATTTCCGTCAATTCTGGCTAAGCGATCACTATCAATCACTACAATGCGGATTACTTATCAACTGCCAGGTCAAGCTATCTGGAAAATACTTTGACATTTCGGCTATCTTTCCCCCAGCAGATTAGGAAAGATAAAAGAGGTTATTTTCAGGAAGCAAACTTTGTGGTTGTAATTATAATATAGACCTTGAATTCTTCACACTACGTCAACCTAGCAAAGCCAAAGTTTGGCTTTCCCAAGGAAACTGTAATAGTTAATGATAAGATCAGCACAAATCTCATTTCCTCCCTGCCCACCTCTGATCTGACAGAGTGAGCGCTTTTGTGGGAGTCCTTCCCGGGGGGAGAACAGTGTAGCAGAAATGCCTACCATCAAGACATACCGGAAGTGGAGGTACTATGTCCTCACAGGGTCTACCATTCACCTTAATTAGGGAGGAAATCTGACACAGCCCCGATTTTACTCACTGAACCCAGCTAGGAGAGAGACTTGATATGGTTTGAGAGGGTGCAGGAGGTCCTAGAAAAAACCAAGAGGCAAAGTAGGGGTGGGGCAGGGTGGAAGGAAGGAAGGAGCAAGGAAGAAGGAGCCAAAGTCCCCAAAAGCCAATATCCCAATCAACTTTCATGAGCCACACCTGCCCCCTGAGGCAATGAGGGTGTGGGTCAGTGAATGGAGCCAGGGGACATTCTTGACAAATCAGAAATAATCTGCCAGAAGGCAAGGGACCCTATTAACTAGTTAGTTCTGGGTCTCTCTCGGAATACATCCTACCTTCCCAAAGACGGCAGAATAATACCCCGGTTATGAGCTCAGTACAAGAGTCAAAAAAATCTGGATTCAAATATGGACGGTCACCTGGTGGTTTTATGACCGAGAGCAAGCTATTCTGCCTCAGTCTCCTCGTCTGTGAAGGTGACAATAATACTGTAGATCTCAGGGGATTATCCGACATGGTGGATGGAAAATGTCTGGCAGATAGAAAACATTCAGTAAAAATTAGTTGCTGCTGTGGAGTCTTCTGCCCCAGCCTTAATTATTTATGCAGTGCCTGTGCTTAACTGATGTGTGTGTAGATTATTGACAAAGCACCATTCTCTTCTGGGCAGCCCAAGACTGTACAGGATGCTTGGGATGTCACTTTGATCTTGTTTGTGTTTATAGTCAGCAGAAATTAATTCACACACTAGATTTGTCAGTCACCGTAGGCTCCAAGGCCCCGCTGAGGAAAGACCTGGAGCCAAAGAAGAAACAAACATTCAATGTCAATAAGTGAACTGGAATCTTCACCAAAGTGGGCTCTTATTCACAACGCAGAGTACTAACCACTATACGATCACGGCCGGCTCTTATTCAAATGAGGTAGCCCAAGATGAGGAACTTCTGGAACGGTCTCCCTCGACAATCAGACGGAAGCTTGTTTTCCCCTTCCGGGAAAGAAGTTGTGAGAAACAGGCCTTTGTGAGGACCCCCAAACCCACACCAGAAAGAAAACATCTGGAGTAACACTCCGCAATGGGCCCTGTCAGAAAGTGCTCCCTTGTCTTTGCAATTTCATTCTTCACATCCAAAGGTGGGTTTTCCGACTGCTTCTGCCTCCAGGGCACTTCAACTGTGTGGCTTGTTTTAGAAGAACAATGGGGCATCCTTTGGTGATGTGAGGATCACCTATATTTTCTGCTGCATTACCCAATTAGGAGATTTAAATTCATGAAATCATCTCCTCATCTTTGGAAAGGAAACTGGTTAAGAAAGCAGCTCTGGTAATATTCATTACAGTTTAAAACAGAGTTTCTCCCCCTCCCCCTCTCCACTCCCCCCTCCCCTGTTTCATCACCACCATAATTAATTTCATGGCTCAGGTACAGGAAAAGATTTAAAGCCATGTTTATCAAATGAATTAGCCTCTCCCCCATCTTATTTAGAGTTCTCCGTTGTGAATATACTCAAATTGTAATGGAGAGGCAATTTATGAGAAGGCTGTCTGGTGTCCTTGATTCTGTATCCTCTGGAGAATTGATTATTTAGTTCTTCTCCTCCCTTGGGGTGGGAAGAGAGACCATATGGCTGAAAAGACAGAGGTTTTGCCACTTTTTGTTGAAAAGGACTTGTTTTCCAAACATTGCATTTGGGATATTTTCGTGCTGCTCAACTGTGGGGGCTGGGGGAAATGAGGTGGCTAGGGAGGGTGGAGCGGGTGCGTCCAGAACTCATCAGTATGCACGCAGATGCCCGTGAATGTGTTGGCAGGTGCAATCTTTAGTTCTAGGTGAGTGAGGCCACACACAGGCGTGGGGCTGGAGAGATGTCATTCCTGTCCTGCCTTTGCTCTTATCTTGCCCTTGATCCTGGGAAAATCCTGCATTCCCTGCTTTCTTGGCAGTAAGAGAAGGAGGTTGGAACAAACAAGTTTTAAGGTCTCTCACGGTCTCTTCCAGCTATGAAATTCCATGATTTACCAATTTACCGATTTACCAGTTGTAAAACTCTTCCTTGTTTCAACATGTCTTTGTGGTTTGAGCAGTCGATTGCATACATACATATACATCTTTAAAATTGTAACTCTTTGCCTATGTTGAGCCATATCACCATCAACAGAAAACAAGCTTAAGCTAGTTACTAGGGTTGCACTGACAAGTAGAGCAGACATTAGTCCCTTGCAGCTGTTTACATTAAACCTTTTTCTTCCATTATACCAGCCACATTTTGGGGGCTGCACGGCCACATGTGGCCGCGGTAACAACGTAGGACAGCACAGATATAGAATGTTTCCATCATCATAAGAACTCTCCACTGGACGGTGCTGTGATGAGAAGGAAAAAAATTTTTTTTTAATTTATTTAAAAAAATTTTTTATGTAAGCCCTACCTATGCCCAACATGGGGCTCAAACTCACAACCCTGAGAACAAAAATCACAGGCTCCACCGACCGATCAGGGCAAGATAAGAGCTTGCCAGGCACCCCAGAAAGAAAATAATTTCTAAGTAAGAGTACAGCTCACGTGCCCAAGACTGGCGACTATCCCCTGGGGAATTCTTCCTCCCTATCCCAGACTGATCGGTCATGACCTCCAAAGCCAGGCCCATAAGCAAGTAGTCATTTGGGGGCAGAATGTAAGACATCCCAAAGGCCCGTTTAAAAACTCCTCCCCCACAAGCTTGTCATGGGGTTTCCCCACCCACTCTTACTCACTTCTCTCCCCCCCTCATACCCCTGCCAACTTCCTCCTCTCCCCGCAGACCAGACCGCTGGTATCTAGTGTCCCTGATGTAACAACTCAGGGAAGCAGCAGTTGGAGAGACAAAAATAGAGCGTTTCCCTCCATTCAAATGTGCCTTTGCTTATAGGGCATAATACTGCTTGTTTTGGGTTTTAACTTTTTACTTTGAGATCATTTTCGATGTTCAGATGAGTTGCCAAAATCAGATAGAGGTCCTGTGGCCTCACACAGCTTCCCCTGCGCTAACATCTTATGTAATAACAATCACGCAATGATCAAGACGAAGAAATTAACATTATAACTCTATTTGCTAAATGGCAGACTTTGTTTGGGTCTCACCAGTTTTCACACTAATTCCTTTTTCTGTTCCAGACCATGTCCAGCATGCCACATGGCACTTGCTTGTCACACCTCCTTGTCTCCTCCTGTCAGTGACAGTTCCTCAGTCCCTCCTTGTCCCTCATGAGCTTGATTTTTTTTTTCTTTTACGATTTTACTTCTTTATTTCAGAGAGAGAGAGAGTGAGGGGCGGGAGCGGTAGAGGAAAAGGGAGAGAGAGAATCCCAAGCAGACTCCATGCTGAGCTCAGAGCTGGACGCAGGGCTCGATCTTGTGATCCTGAGATCACAACCTGAGCCAAAATCAGGAGTTGGATGCTTAACTGACTGAGCCACTCAAGTGTCCCATAAGCTTGTCACTTTTGAAGAGTGGTTGTCAGTAATGTCCTGAAATGCTCCTTGATTTGTCTTTACCTGATGTTTCCTCATGATTAGACTGAAGTCATGCATTACTGGGAAAGCTAAATCAAGGCTAAGGTATCTAAGGTGTCCTTCACAGTGTGTCCTCACAGGAGGGACAGAAATTCTCTCTGGCACAGGGGCGACTATAGCAAGTCAAGCTCCTGAAAGAAAAAAGTCAACAATGCTGGTTCTCGTACCCCATGACTCAGCCAATAGCATTGGGGTAAGAGCCAAACTGGGAGACAAGAATCCGGGGTCTTCACTGGACAGATTCCATGATGGAATCTGGAGGTGCTATTCCTTTTTCTCTCACTCTCCTAGAAATCCTCTGAGATTCCTAATAGCTCTTTAAATGAATTTCTTTTCTGTTCAAATCTACCCCACCATGCTTACAACTAAGCATGCTCACAGGTGGAGAAACTGGAGCTGGAGGCGGTTAGAGAAAACAGACTTTGAGGTAATGGGGGAAATCTGGGATTGGTTATCCGGCCTGGCTGGGGAAGATAACAAGGGGGAGAAAGTGCAGGTAAGGATGTAATTATGTCAGATCCTACGTCATGGTGGCAAAATGGTTCATTCATCATGACCTGCGGTCCTCTGACTAAAAACCCCATTCATAGCAGGCTTTGGGGGACCGTGTGACTGCTGCCAAACAATGGGAATTCAAGACCCAAGAGTGGGGTGGAGTGGGTGTCTCTCAGGGGGATGGGCAACTTTAAAAAGCTCAAAGATGTAAATTCTCGGCCCAAAGCATAGTCAGAAAATGTGCGACTTGTATGACTGTTAAAATAAACTCTCGTTTCTTGCAACCATATGTCTTGAAGAAGCCAAAAGCCAAACTCAAAGTTGGATCCTGCAGGCCGATGAACTCCATTGCCAGTTGAATTCACAGCCTCCCTACATCTTTGTACAAAATTTACAGCATCGATTAGGAGAGAGTAAAAGCCTAGGAGTTGGAACGCGACTCTGGGGAGGATCCAACAGGCTCTGGGAACTAAAATCCATGGCTCCCCTGAACCTGCCACAAAGGCCATGATGGTCCATCTTCTGTTCTCTCTTGTGGAAGAACCTCAGTCACTCCTTCCAACCAAAAGATGTCCTCGTGCCCTCAGTTACAATACTTTTAGACTTCTAATTAACTCTCAACTACATAAAGTCCCAGAATGTTCTGGAAGGTCAAATATAATACCAAACCTGAGCAGAAAAGACTTACATACCAAAATAAGTAATTTGTTTCAGCACAAATTTGGCAAATAAATATGGGGATGTATTCTGATGAGCCATACCAAGGAGAGAAGTACATATTTGTAGACTGAACTGAATTTGATTATAGGTCTATGTTCCAGAGAGTCTGGATTCTCTGAGTTAGCTCGGGCAGCTGGGAAGAGTTTCAGTTGTTTATTTGTTTAGTTGACTGAAGTCTTTCATCGTTGATAGTCCCTGCTGCATGAGACTGAAATGCCAAAAAATCATTGATAAAATGTAGTTGAAAGAATCCAAAGACTTGGAGTTTGGGGAGAGAAGAATGTTGTTGGGAGAAGATTTATTGTAAGTGATAAAGTGAAACACATTCTCTCAAACCTTACCTCGTCTCCAAAGAGGGCCCCAGGAAAACACCCCCTTCATCAAAACATGGACAAATGTGTGGATGAAGTAAGAGACCAACGTTTTGTTTTGTTTTGTTTTTAAAGATTTTATTTATTTTAGAGAGATAAAGGGAGAGAGGGAACAAGTAGGGTGAGGGGCAGAGGGAGAAGCAGGGAGCCAAATGTGGGACTCATCCTGGGACTCCAGGATCATGACCTGAACAGAAGGCCAACCAGGTTGTCCCAAGGGGTCAATGTTCTTGTGTGACACCAGGGTTGCCATTCTCTATAGGCCAGGCTGCTGGTGGTCTTAGCTACTTCTTCTTCTTCTTCTTTTTTTTTTAAGATTTTATTTACTTGGCAGAGAGAGATCACAAGTAGGTAGAGAGACAGGCGGGGGTCGGAGGGGGGGAAGCAGGCTACCCACTAAGCAGAAAGCTCGATGCAGGGCTTGATCCCCGGACTCTGGGATCATGACCTAAGCCGAAGGCAGTGGCTTTAACCCACTGAGCCACCCAAGTGCCCCAACACACCTACTTCTTGAGAACATCCCTGAAGCCTTCTAGTCAGAGAGACAGCTTTTGGGGAGGAAGGTAAGAAACAGAGTTTTGACCAAAGTTGCAGGAGATTTGGTGGCATCTTTAACCCTTCCTCCACCGCTGAGGGTGTCACCTCAACAGCTAGTGGTATCCTCGCTTTGGCTCTACCTCAGAAGTGAAATAAAGGCTCCCAGAGTCAGAGAATCTGACAGGAGTCCCCGATGCACACTGACGGTCCCTAACAGAGAGTAAATCAAAAACTATGCTTTATCCCTGGGAAAACTGCAGAGATAAGTTTTTTCACTGGGACATCAGGGGTTGTATAGTAAATCAGTCAGAGTCCCTATTTGTTGCTTCTGACTAAAGATGTTCATCGATAAAGGAATTGAAACCGGAACTGGTTATAGGCAACAGACCTCAGGGTGATACAGAGAATAGATGGGTTTTAGGGAACGAATGGCAGTGGATTATCTTACGGTGAATACGGTGGTGGTTCTAATTGCCACTGCTCTTCCAGATGAGGTCTCTGTCCTGAAATAGATCAACACAGCTCCTGGTACTTTCAATGCTGGCACTGATTTTAAAATGTGTGTACAATTTTCCTCCACCACCACAAATCGAGAAGAGCAGAAGTTTGGTTTTTTGCCTGGTTGGACAGCAGTCTCTTGTACCTCTTCAGGGCTGTGCCAAACGGGCACTGGTCATCTATTTTTCCCAAAAGATATCACACCAATCTGTGTTGATAACAGCATACAAGCTTTTCTTTTTCTTTTTCTTTTTTCCAAGATTTTACTTATTAGAGAGAGAGAGCGTGAGCAGGGGGAGGAGGGAGAACGCAGACACCCAACCTACTGAGCCACCCAGGTGCCCATCAATCATGTCATCATAACAAAACTCAGAGAGCAGAAAAGAGCAGGGGCCAAGGATGTCTTGATAAAATATAGGTAAGCCAAAGGTATCTAATCTATCCCATGAAAATAGAGACCACATCAGCAAAGTCTCTGGGAGGTCCATAAGGTCATGCAGGGATATCTTCTCAAAAGCAAAGAATGAATTGTTACACCTTCTCTCTTAAGAAAGAAGCAGAGTGCTTTGTCACCTTCTTTGGAGTGTGTGACATATGCCACGCGTCCACACACAGGTGACTTGAAAGTCTCCTCGCCAGAAGAAGGGGCTGGCTCTTCCCCACCTAGCTGGCCAGCAGCCACCACAGCCCTTTGCCCTGAGCCTTCAGACAGCTGACTGGGCAGTTCCGAAGTGTCTGTCGCAGATGACGATGCTGTCTGGAGCCTCTCTGCTGGGCTCCTTGTAAAATCACAGCAAGGGCCACCGGGTTTTAGAAACAAAGCCCCCACTTCTTGGCAAGAAAGATTTCTCTTTTGAGAAAGAGGTATTGTCGCTGGCTTCTGATGGGTGTTGAAACAGCACAGAACACCAGGTAAAGCAGAATTCCCATCATCACATGGGTTTTCTCTCGTCCTCCTGGCCGTAATTCAGCCATTCCCAGAAGTCCCATCACTGCACAGATCCTGAAGGCCTAAGAAAATCGTCCGAGCAGATGGCTCACACTCCCGCTCGGCATCTTCCTATTATATCATGACCCTTCCCTAATCCACACCCGGGCTTCGTGGACAGTTCTCCAGATCAGCTGATCTGGAGAAAAATCGAGCTGTGCGTATATGGTTTTGCATAATATACTAATGCCAGACCGGAAATAGGCTGTTGGAGAGTCCCATCCAACTCCGAGGGGGCTTTGAAAGCCAGTTAAGAAGTCTTCCCAATCAATATAACCTTGGCTGTTTCTCCTTCTCTATTTTACCTCAAAGGAGAGAGGAGCTGAGGTCAGCCTCTATTGGTAGTGGCACATCAGTGGGCTATCTCATAAGGAAATAGGAAAGTGTAAGATTTCCAGGTTGGTGACCAGATTAGGGAAAGAGCAGGGGCCGGCCTCTAAGAATAGGCGTGGAGAGTGCTAAATAAATTATGCACCCAAAGCCCCTCTAGGTGGAGGCTTTCGTTAGTAAGGTGGACGTGATGATTTATTTTCTGGGTATCAGTCAACCACTATCCCCAGCAACCGAGTGTTCACTCAGTAGGTTCATGAAGCTAGTGGCCCTGGCCGGGGGAGGGGGTGGGGGGAGGGGGAAGGGAAGCGAAGCATGGGCTCAAAACACGGGCATGTCCTCAGCTGGCCGAGTGTCCAACTTTTCTGCACCAGTGATTTTCCCTAAGTGTCAGCACGGTGCCGTACCCACGGGAGCAGCCAGCCTCCTTGTAGCTGGTGAATCACACTGGATTCTTTCCGTAATTGAAGAGGTAGCAATTCATCCTCGCCGGAACAAACACTTCTTGCGGATTTGGATTACATTTGCTTTCCTTCCTCCGTTGCCTCCTCTTACATGACCCCCACGGGCTCATTAGTCATCATGGTTTCTCCCGCCCGCATGAAGTTGCTTCTTCCCAAAGCACGCACTTCTGAGTGAAAGAAGGCAGCCCATGGGCTGGTGTCTATGAGATCCACCAATTTTACCAGGCAGCCCATGTCTCAGAAGCAGATGCCTTTATAGATCTGCAGAATAACCCATGGAAGATTAGTTCTAGCAACAGGGAAAGCAGGAAAAAATATCTTGCTCTTAAACTGAACCAAGTGACGCTGTCAATGTACCACCATTTTTGGCCTACAAAAATGCTGAGTTCATGCCATTCAGCCTCATGGTTTGGGGTACACGGGGTGTGTTGAATATGTGGCGGTGTTCCTGTGTGAGTAGGGTGGACATGAGAATGATACGACCTCATGATCATGACAACCATTTTGCTCTCTGATCCCACACCACTGGCCTTTGTCTAGGGGTCTTCATAAGCAAGAAAAGAATGCTTCCTTCAGGTGAGGTAGTAATGGTCCCATTGTATTTGAAGCTGAGACTCACACCTGCACATTTCATGACTCCTGCCATTGGGTGAGGAGGCAAAAAACCCAACTGAGTGTGTGTGTGTGGGGGGTGATGGGGTGTTATGGGTTCTGAAGTAATTGATCTACTCATAAAGAGGAAATGGAGTTTCTGCTCTACAATGGGACAGAGAGGAGTATGGGTGGGGCCCAGGAAGTCCCCTGGGGTGCGTCACAGGACTGCAGTGTTCTTGGAATCTGGAGTCCTGGATCTCCGTCAGTATTCTTTGGTGACCCAAAACTGGTTGCTCTAAATTGTAACTAAGAACTCTGCCACATTGGGCTGCATCTCAGGTACATAGCTGCAAAATGGAACTAAGGAACTGGCCACCTGTGGGGTAATGTTTAAGGACATAGATGTATATAGGAGAGAGTTCTTAATTCAAGTCCTGGCTCTGCCCACTTTCTCGCTGGGTCATCTTAGGTGGGTTACCTGACATTTCTGATCACTTTCCTTATCTATAAAATAGATATGACCATAGTAACACCCATATCAGGGCTTTTACAGGAATTAAATGAGAGGACCCACATAAAATGTATATGGCTAGGACGAATGTAGCTCTCATTATCTATGCTTTTTTTAATTGATATGAGTCTTAAGGAAGAATATCTAAAATTATACAGTGTTAGTTATTTAGGATGTTTCTGCCCCTTTATTTGATGATGACTTCCGCTGGATTTCACCTGTGATAAGGTGGGAGGAGGGACCTCTGTGTGCGGGTTGAAGGGGTACGAGGTGAGAGTCAGTGCACCTGAGTGTTAATACCTCCCTCGCTTGTGTGGCCGGAGGATGGTCATTCTCCTCACCTGCAACTTAAGTGGGTTAGACTTGGTTTCCTGCAGTTTTTTCAGGTTCAACATACTCAGGCTGCAGAGAGAGACGCCACAGGCTGTGCTCCTCCTGCACGCTTGTATCTTGAACCCATCCTATAACAGAGTAGTTGGGAGGTATTGGATGAAAAAGAAATTTATTCAGATCCCTATTTTTCCCAGTGTGAGACTTAATGACAATTCCCCTCATACAATTCAGCGAAAAAGATCAGAACTTTCAAATGAGTTAAGACATAGCCAACACTTAGAACAACTGTGAGACACCCACACAAGTACAAACTGTGACACCACACTCTTCCTAGGGGTGTGGAGCTCAAAAGATGTTCTAAGGTATTTGTTCCCTTTAAAAAATAGGATGTAAGGAATGCCTGGGTGGCTCAGTCCGTTAAGCATCTGCCTTTGGCTCAGGTCGTGACCCCAGGGTCCTGGGATAAATCCCTGCATCAGGCTCCCTGCTCAGAGGGGAGCCTGCTTCTCCCTCTCCCTCTGCCCTTCCCCTGCTTGTGCTCTTCTGCTCTCTCTCTCTCTCTTTCTCTGTCAAATAAGTAAATAAAAATCTTTTAAAAAAATATTTAAAACATAAAATATAGGATGTGAAACTGACTTGGAAAAAATGACCCAATCTTAACACAATAGGCTAGATTTGAGTACATTACTGACTATATTAAACAAATAACTAGAGGAGAAAGGAAAAGATTTAGTAATCTCCAGAACGCTGAAAGAGGAATAATTACTGGGGACATGATATCATTACTGTAAATGTTTTGTCCTTAATTCTGAAAGTTCTGTGAATTTGTTTTCCTCTCATTGTGTTTCCTGACTAAGTTTCAAAGTGTTGATGAAACGAAAGATTCTAAAGGGAAAGGCCCAGCAAGGAGTGTATTTTTTTTTTTAAGATTTCATTTATTTATTTGACCGACAGAGATCACAAATAGACAGAGAAGCAGGCAGAGAGAGAGAGAGAGAGAGGAGGAAGCAGGCTCCCTGCTGAGCAGAGAGCCCAATGCAGGGCTCAATCCCAGGACCCTGGGATCATGACCCAAGCCAAAGGCAGAGGCCTTAACCCATTGAGCCACCCAGGTGACCCAGGAGTGTATTTTTAAAAATAATTTTAAGTAATTATATCTTGGCAAATTAAAACTCTTCTTGTCTGCCTCTCAGGTATCCTGACGTGGCAGTGAAGAGGGTATCATCAAGCACATTGCAAATGTTAGACTCATAAAAAAACAGAGGAGTCTTGAATGAGGGATTCCCTAATTTAGACAATGAAACTTTCATAGGATTCTGAGGGAAAATGTCTTCTAAAGCAATAAACTGGCATTGTTTCAGATGATCACCTACAAGGGGTGGGGAGATGTAGAATAAAAAACAATTATCAAGAGTTTAGCAAGATCATTTGTGTGATCAACCTACTAACAGAGCAGTTTTTTGTGTTGTTGGTTCTTTTTTGATAAATAACCAACTAGAAATTTTAATGAAAAATAAAGTGAGGGTACCTGGGTGGCTCAGTGGGTTAAGCCTCTGTCTTCAGCTCATGATCAGGTCATGATCCCAGGGTCCTGGGATCGAGCCCTGCATCAGGCTCTCTGTTCAGCAGGGAACTCTCTGCCTGCGTCTCTCCCTACTTGTGTTCTCTCTCTGTCAAATAAAATTTCAAAAATTATTAAAAAAATAAATAAAATAAAATGAAATATTTTGTTAGTAATAGCAAAAAAAAAAAAACCTTAGGAATTTGTCTACAAGTGAACCAAGAATCCTGAAGTCTCTTATGGAGAAATCTGAATTTGATGAAGAACATAGTCCACGATCTAAAAAACGGAGAGACAGTTCATGCTCTTAGATGGACAACTTATTAGTTTAAGTGTGTCAGTGTTTCTAAATTAAGCCATAATGAATGAACTCATAATCATGATTGGACATAGAATTTGTGAGGAACTTAAACATCCATATGGAAAAATAAAGCATCTAAATCCATCTGGAAAATACTAGAGAAAGGATTTTTCACACTAGAGCATAAAATATACCATGAAGCCACAGGAATAAAAGAAAAGTGTGATATTGGTATGAGAACAAAGAAGTTAATGGAATATTATATACACACATACACAGGAATTTAATATTTGATAGTGATGGTCCTACAGACCAATGGGGAAAGGATGAAGTTTTTAGCACCTAGTATTGTGAATACTGGTTCACTTTGGAGAAAACTAAATTTGCATTTTCAGTATTGCACTTACAAAGATGACATCCAGATGGATAAACACCTAAATGTGAAAGTCAAGAAAACCTAGGATAAGACCTTTCTGCTATAGGCTTGGGGGCAGACTTTCTGAATAAAATCAAATTAACCAGGAAAAGGCAACCCCAATAGAAAAATAAGAAAAGGATCTGAACAGGTTTCATTTACAAAATGAAACCAAAAAGGCTAATAAACATGAAGAGAGCCTAAAACTCATTGGTAATTCGAGATATGCAAATAAAACCACAGGGCAGAAATTTACACCAGGCGACAACTAGAAGGACAATAGCAAATGTTGGTGAGGACTGGAGACAGAGGGACGTTCACTCATGGATGGTGGAGGGTGGACTAGTACAGCCTTTCTCAAGAGCAACTGGTCACTGCTTAGTCATAGTAAGTGTATACATGCCTCAGTGTCCCCGAAGTCTCATTCCCAGGACAAATCTTATGGAAATGTGTGTACAAGTCCATAAGAAGACACAAACGAGGCTGTTCTTTACAACATTCCTTGTAGTAGTTTGGGTCTGGGGGCAGGGAGGGGGTAGGGACCGCCCGGTGTCCATCACTGGGAAAGTGTGGACCTAGAATGTGGTGGATGCATGTTCATTTGGATAGCCCAAATCTGTCCCTGTGTCCTAATCCCTGGAACCTGGGACTGTTACTTTGTCTGGCAAAAGAGACTTTGCAAATGTGATAAAGTTAAGGATTTTGAAATGGGGAGATTCTCTGAATTATCTGGGTGGGTCCAGTGGGATCCCAGTAGTCTCTACGAGAGGAAGGCAGGGGAGTTGGAGTGAGAGGGGGATGCTATGAGAAAACCAAAATCAGAATGCCAGGCTTTGGAAATGGGGAGAGGCCACAGCCAAAGAATATAAGCAGCCACCAGAAACTGAAAAGGAGGGTAATCGATTCTCCTCTCAGAGCTTCCCAAAGGAATCAGTCTGGCTGACACCCTGATTTTAGCACAGTGAAACTGACTTCAGATTCTAGGAGAGCACATTTGTTTTGTTGGAAACCATTAAGTGCGGAGAACTTGTTATAGCAGGAATAAGAAACTAATACACGCTGAGATGATGCCAGAGTTCAAAGCAATGTAGTAAATACATAGCAACATAAATTAATTAAAATTTCAATGTTAAGAGAAAAATTTTTAAAAAAATCATATTCGGTGCACCTGAGTGGCTTGGGTGGTTAAGTGTCAAACTCTTGGTTTTTCCTTGGGTCCTAATCTCGTGGCTCCTGAGATTGAGGCCTGAGTTGGGCTCTGTGTTCGATATTCTTTCCCTCAGACCCTTGCCCCACTTGTACGTTCTCTCTCTCTCTCTCTCTCTCTCTCTAAAATAAATAATTTTTTTTAATTAAAAAAAAAAAAAAACATGGCCAATGGATTGGAAAACTCAATATTGGTAAGATGTCATTCTGCTCGAATTGACATATAGATTCAAAGGCCGTCCCAACAGAATTCTCAGTAGGGAATTTTGTAGAAATTGACAAGTTGATTCTAAAATTTATATGGAAATACAAAGAAACTAGAAAAAATTTAACAACTTAGAAAAAGAAGGATGGGGTCCCTGGGTGGCTCAGTGTTTTTAAGTGTCTGCCTTCGGCTCAGGTCATGATCCCAGGATTCTGGGGTCAAGCCCCACCACAGGCTCTCTCTTCTGCAGGGAGTCTGCTTCTCCCTCTCCCACTCCCCGTGCTTGCGTTCCCTCTCTCACTATCTCTCTCTGTTCAAATAAATAAATAAAATATTTTTAAAAAAAGAAAGAAAGAAAGAAAGAAAGAAAAAGAAGGATAAAGTTGGAGGACTTTATCACTTGACTTCAAGATTTATTATCAAGCCACAGTAATCAAGACTGTCTGTCTCTGGCATGGAGACAGACATAGAGATCAATGGAACAGAGTACAGGGTCCACAAAATGCCAAAAGTATGATCCATAAAAAGCAAATTGATAAATTGAACTTCATGAAAACTAAAAACTTCTGCTCTTCAAAAGACTCTATTAAGAGAGTGGGGATAAGGGCCACAGACTAGGAGAAAATATTTATGAACTTTATATCTAACAAGGCACTTGTATCCAGATTATAAAAATAACTCAAGGGGCGCCTGGGTGGCTCAGTGGGTTGAGCTGCTGCCTTCGGCTCAGGTCATGATCTCAGGGTCCTGGGATCGAGTCCTGCATCGGGCTCTCTGCTCAGCAGGGAGCCTGCTTCCTCCTCTCTCTCTGCCTGCCTCTCTGCCTACTTGTGACCTCTCTATCAAATAAATGAATAAAGTCTTAAAAAAAAAAAAAAAACTCAAAATTAGGGCGCCTGGGTGGCTCAGTGGGTTAAAGCCTTTGCCTTCAGCTCAGGTCATGATCCCAGGGTCCTGGGATTGAGCCCTGCATCAGGCTCTCTGCTCAGCGTGGAGCCTGCTTCTTTCTCTCTCTGCCTGCCTCTCTGCCTACTTGTGATCTCTGTCTGTCAAATAAATAAATAAAATCTTTAAAAAAAAAAAAACCACTCAAACTCAGTATAAGAAAACAACACCCTCCTTCACAAATGGGCAGAAAATCTGAAAGGACGCCTCACCAAAGAAGATATCCAGATGGCAAATAAGCATATAAAAAGGATTCTCGACCCCGTTAGGTATTAGGGACATGCAAATTAAAGCCATAAGGAGATACCACTATTAGAATGTCTAAAATTAAAAGGACTGTCTACACCAAGTGTTGGTGAGTTTATGGAGGAACGGGAGCATTCGGACACTTCTGGCAAGAACGTAAAACAATGCAACCATTTGGAAAGTCAGTCTGGCAGCTTTGAAAAAATAAAACATACTCTTTCCATATAATGCAGACATTCCATTCTTATGTATTTATCAACACACACACACACACACACACACACACACATACACACAAACATATGTCTTTTTAAAAAGTAGTACTTGGCTGTTTGCAGCATCTTTATTTCTAAGAGCCAGGAACTGGAAATAACCCAAATGTCCACCAGCAGGTGACCAGGAAAATAACCTGGTACATCCATACAATGGAATATTACTCTACCACAAAAAAGGAAAGAAAAATGAACAAAAAGCCACCGATACACACAACATGAATGAATCTCAAAAACAGTTTGCTAGGTGAAAGAAGTCAGACACCAGAGTATGCACCATCTAATTCCATTTACATAAGGTTCTAGAAAATGCAGACTAATCTCTAGTGATAGAAAGCAGATCTTCTGTCGCCTAGAGGTGACAGGATGGCAAAGGGCAAGAGCTGGAGTTAAGAGAAGCCAGAGGAAACCTTTGGAGGTGATGAATATGTTCACTGTCTTGAGCGGAGCAGAGTACGGTTCACAGGTGTCCACACTGACACAACATGTTCAGTATAACGCATGCCAATAAGACCACAATAAGACTCTTGAAAATGAGATAAAACAAACAAAAAACCAAAAAAAAACCCAAAACAAAAAGCAAACAATCAAAAACCCAAAAGAAAAAATAAGGTAAACCCACGAAAGTTAAGAAGGTAGAACAAGATACATAACAAATGCCATGTATGTAATTAAAGATGCACACAAAATGACACTCATTTTGGAAATATGTTAAGCAAAAATAAACACACCTATATATGCACACATTACCCACTGAGAAATCAGAACCCGGTGAAACAGAATGAAGAAAGAAAAAAAAAAAAGGCAGACTTATATAGACCAATAAAGATGAGCGAGGTACACAATACACCCCACCCTCTGCTCAAAAAATAGTTATTTTCTCTTCATTGATTATTTTAAGAGAAGTTACTTAGGGCAAGGGAAATTCTTACCTCAATCCAGAAAGGGAATATCACTGAGACTTTTATGAAATGGATACAATAATTTGTATCCTTTGCCTTCAAAGGGGGATGCATTACATCTTAGCGCTTTTTGGAGGTCCACTTGAGGCTTGTATATGCCACAGCTCTGAGAAGCCTCTAGAAATCCTGCCAGCCGGGAAATGCTGCCATCCGAATAAGGGCTTAATTACTTCCAAGTTTATGAAACTCCATCACACTCACTATGTAGGCCCATTGCACAGATGTCTAAGTATGGTCAAGCTGTGTTTTCATACTCACAGCTAATAACTCCTAGCTGTGTTTCCCCTTTAAATAAAGCCAACAGAAACCAGCGGCTATGCCTGGCAGAGAGTTCCCCTGCATAAAACATCATTTATGTTTAGTTTATTGTAGAAAAATGTGGGGGGGGGCACTTTGAAAATAATTAAAAGTGTGTGCCTCCTTATAGCATGCTATCTCTACTAACTGAACTTCTAACCTGACATAAATACATTGCATACTGTAACCTGTTTCTCCTGATTATTAACCTTGAGTGTGGCAACCTATAAATCATCCCCGAAACAGCTGGCGCTCAGCATTGCCCCAAAGGTATATGATTACGATCGTTTTATATATATCTTGGTATGCAGACATGAAAAATTCATTGAAGAGGTTGGTATTGTAAGACTCATTGTAATGAATTTTCTCAAAAACATAGATCATGCTTAAAATAGGTGTCTGCTTATTATAATGCAGCCATTTATATCTTCTTGAATTACCTTGCCCATAGCTCAGCCATTTTCTTAAAGTCAAACATGATGATACCTGAACAGATTTACGGCAGTCACTTTGCACGGCTTAAAAATAGAAGTTTGCTTTCTTCCCCCTTTGGGGGTTAATGCCTATGGAATCCAAGGGTAGAGTGTGTGTGTGTGTGTGTGTGTGTGTGTGTGTGTGCGCGTGTGTGTTTAAAGGAAATCATTTGGAAGGTCATTCCTTCAGGGCATCCCCATTTACTTGGGTCTGCCAACCATGAATACACGGAGCACAGAAACCCCAGAAAGCATTGTGCTTCTCACAACTTACCAAGATGTTCCACTTTTCTCTACAGAATGGTTCTTATCAACATTAGAATAATAAAATCTTAGAGCTCAAAAAGTCCTCACACATCACAGACATCTTTGCTGTGCAGATGGAGCAAACCCAGGGAGGTGGTGACTTCCCCAAGGTCACGCTGCTGGAAAGGTCCAGGAGGTTCAGGATTTGGAGCCATGTCTCGGGTTCATAAGAGCACTCGCATGGTGCTTCCTAGAGGCGGGTGCTCTGCTAAGTGCTTCACGCACATTATCCCGCTGAATTCTCACTGCAGGCTTATGGAGTGGGCACTGTCCTCACCATCATGATCCATCCCTCCTTTACATCCAGGAAAGCAAGCCCAGAGAGGTGGCACCGTTTGCCCTGGAGCACACAGCTTAGCAGGATTCAGCCAGATTCACTCCGGCCCAAATCCATGTTTCTAACCACAACATTATACACTGTTTTACTTCTGCAAGATGGTTTTTTACTTTTTCCTTTCCTGACGTGGGTGGCCCGACTTGTAAACTGTTACTAGATGAATTCATAAAAAACATGGGGTATTCGTTCACTACTGCTTTTGTAAGAAAGTCCTGTGGATTGCGTGGCTTCAAGCAATTTATTCCCCAACAGTCTAAAGGTGAGAAGTCCAAGACCAAGCTGTCATCAGGCTGGGTTCCCTTTGAGACCTCTCTCCTTGGCTCACAGAAGGCTGTCTTCTCCCTGTGTCTTCACACGGTCTTCCCTCTGTGTCTGTCTCCTAATCTCCCCTTATGAGGACCCCTAATCTCCCCTCATCTTATAAGTACACCTGTCACATCAGATGAGAGTCACCCATATGACCTCATTTTACCTTAAGTACCTTTCTAAAGATCCTATTTTTTTAAGGTTTTATTTATTTATTTCTCAGACAGAGCACAAGCAGGGGGAGCAGTAGGCAGAGGGAGAAACAGGTTCCCCGCCAAACAGGGAGCCCCATGAGGGACTTGATCCCAGGACCCCGGGATCATGACCTACGCCAAAGGCAGATGTTTAACCGACTGAGCCACCCAGGTGCCCCTAATGAATCTATTTTTAAATATAGTCACATTCTGACCTACTGAGGGTTAGGGCTTCAATATACTAAGAGGGGCAGGACACAATTCAGCTATAACACGCAGTGTTCTAAAAAACACCCAATTAAAAACAAACGGGCTCAGTACTTACAGGGGTATAAATCTTCATTCTTTACCAGCTGTGAGCTGTTGAAATCAGCAAAGCCTTTGTCTTCGTGTCCTTTGAAACTAATCTTTGGAAAACAAGAGCTGGTTCCTGGCAGAGGACCCGTTTGTGTGCATGTCATCCACTCCTTGGAGCCCGGGACCTGCGCCCATCGCTGAATGGAGTCCCATGGAGCCTAAATCTGCCACATCCACCCATGGGGTCGCTGCCACATGGGGCCTTAGAATTCAGGACTGAGCAGCATGGGGGCAACCGAGGTGGTAGATTTAAATAAGAAGGCAGAAATTCAGACTCCCCCAAAGACAAGCAACTCACGTAAAGAGGCCTTTTTGCTTGGACCTCAGTTTGTTTCTCATAAGGATGGAAAACTGGGGGCAAGTCTCTAGGACCTTTTTTTCTTTTCTTTTTTTTTTTTTTTTTAAGATTTTATTTATTTATCTAACAGAAAGAGAGATCACAAATAGACAGAGAGGCAGGCAGAGAGAGAGGGGGAAGCAGGCTGTCTGCTGAGCAGAGAGCCCGATGTGGGGCTCGATCCCAGGACCCTGAGATCATGACCTGAGCCGAAGGCAGAGGCTTAACCCACTGAGCCACCCAGGCGCCCCCTGGACCTTTGGTTTTGTTTGGGTTTGACTTTTACCCCAAATGGCAGATGGGGACAGGAGTGGGTATCATGAGTGTACCACAGCCAAGGCCGTCCAGGAACCCCTAGATTGAGAGTCACATGTTCTCCTGACAGAACCTGCCTGGCACCCCAGAGGGTCCTGGGTTTCTGTTGGCCTCCATGCTAATGACAGAGGGAAAGAATTCATTTCACCCAAACACACACACAACTCACACAAGAACTGGGCTGATACAATGGGTACAACCTTCTCTGTGGGCCTGTCACTGCGCGGGGACCGTGTGCACAATAGTCGACATTGTAGAAGTGTTTACTCTGGGTCAGCGGGCTCAGTACGAACCCATGATCTCACTCAGTCTTCAGAGCAGGCCCCCTTGGTGGCTGCTGTTACCATCCCCGTGGCCAGCGGGAGGTCCCGATGACCGTGGGCCCTTATAGAATGGGGGGGGGGCGCATCCAGGCAGCATGTGGGGGGATCCTCTACATCCTACTCAAATCGAATTTTCACCTCATTCACACAACCCTCTCAAAGAGGGAGTCACGGGGATGCCTTGGCGGCTCAGCCAGTGAAGCAGGCAACTCTTGATTTCCCCAAAACTTCATACAGCATAGTCTTACTCCCTTTCATATACTCAAATCCTTTCTGTTGTGTTTTATTTTAGTAAAAACATAAATGGTCATGACTGTCCAAAGTGATTTTATGATTCAGTAGGAGGTGAGGGTCCTGAACTCAGGGTCCTGAGGTTGAGCCCTGGCCTGGGCTCCTGTGTTCTGAGGGGAGTCTGCTGGAGAGTATCCCTCTCCCTGGCCCTTTGCCCCACCTGGCTCCTGCTCTCTCTAAACAAACAAACAAACAAACAAACAAAGAGAGAGTTTTAGGTGCTTCGAGGACCACGTGAAACTGAAGGACACCCTTCCCAGAAAAATGCACATACACCATTGTGCATCAGCTTCGGGAGATCTGAGGCTGCCTTCACCTCCCTGCCACAAAGCCCATCCAGAAACCCAGGGTAAGGATTCTTGTTTAGGGGCACCTGGGTGGCTCAGTCAGTTGAGTGATTGTCTTCGGCTCAGGTCACGATTCCTGGGATTAAGTCCCTCATCAGGCTCCTGCTTCTCCCTCTCCCAGTCCCCCTGCTTGTGCTCTCTCTCTCTCTCTGTGTCGAATAAATAAATTAAATTAAAAAAAAAAAAAAAGAATTCTTGCTTAAAGCACGATTTTTCAAGAGCAGGCCCTCACCTCCTACTGAATCATAAAATCACTTTGGACAGTCATGACCATTTATGTTTTTACTGAAATAAAACACAACAGAAAGGATTTGAGTATATGAAAGGGAGTAAGAAGTTTTGGGGAAAACAATTCGTAATCGAATATGAATATGAATATGCACAGGGTCCCAGGGGCAGTCGTGCGCATCTCCAGGATTTGAGGTCGAGAGTCCTGCGAGAGTCACACCCAGCCTGAGTCCCTTCCCCAGGCTCTGCACTGCTCTGTGCCGGCCGCCATCAGCCTCATTTCTGCAGACGTTCCCTACCGACCAGATCACCCCAGCCACTTCATCGGCACCTTTTTTTTTTTTTTTTTTTAAGATTTTATTTATTTGACAGAGAGAGAAAGCGCAAGCAGGGGGAGTGGCAGGAAGAGGAAGAAGCAGGGAGCTGAGAACCCGAGGCAGGGCTTGATCCCAAGACCCTGAGATCATGACCCACGATGAAGGCAGGCGTCTAACCAGCTGAGCCACCCAGGCGCCCCTCGTCACTGCACTCTCTGAAGCCACTTTTGGAACTCTTTAGATGGTGATGGGTGTAAGGTCAACATTTACCTAGTGTCAGTTCAGCTGCGGCACTAAGGACCTGGCATATTCACTCTCTGTAATCCTCACACCACACTACAGGGAAGGCATGATCCTGATTGGTGTATTATTATTCCAGATTTACAATGAGCACAGAGAGGCTGTGAGCAGGACCCAGCCTGCCTAGGAGGGGGTGCCCTGTTTGGTGTCACAGTGTGCTAGGAAGACCTCTGACTTTAGAGTCCAAAGACCTGCCTGTAAGACCCAACTCAGCCACTCGCTAACCTTGACATCGCTGAGATTTGATCTCTTTCATCTCTGAAGTCACGAGGAACTTGCGATTTCGAAGTTGTATCAGTTGAGATAATGCATGCATGCTTTGAAGTCTGTAAACTGCAGCCAGCTATGTGCTATTTCTGTAAACTACGTCAGTCAGCGACATGCAAGGGCCCTTGAGAGCAAGGACCCTGACTGCATTCTTTGTCCCTCATCCCCATCCCCCGACACACCCTCCAGCTGCACATTAAATATTTGCCAATTGATTGCTGCTTAAGGACAAGAATGATGCCTATTATTCCCTTTCTCTAGCGAGCTTTAAAAAAGTGCCCGTAATACAACAAAAAAGACTCCCTGACATTTGTCCTTGAGAGAGAGGAGGCTTCATGGAGAAAGCACAGACTCGCTGCCTTGAATCCATCCAGCAAGAGTGTCTCCACACCTCAAAGGAAATCAGCTTGTGGACACCGGCCCCAGGATGCTATCCTGGACCCCCACAGAAGTCATTTTTCGATTGCAGGTGGTGGTACTTCCTAGAGAGGTGGCAGGGGTCAGGACCACATTCCTGCAGGAGAGGCTGATACACAAGTCGTTTAACCTAAGTTTCTAAATTTTGTGGTTCAATTCAGAAGCCTAGCTGGCTCGCCTTCAGAAGATTGGTTTAAGCTGTTCGTGCTCTGGATGAAGGTTGTCAGGTCCAGGGGACTGAAATTACCTGGAGCTGAGGACAACCAGTCCTGTCGCCTGCCCTCTCCCAGCACGTATGGGCTGGTCATACGACCCATTTAGCCATATGGGACAATCAAGTGGCTGGGATCATTTGTAGCTCTAACGCTAGGCCAGCTCAAGCCTGGCTGGCCGTTCAAGTTCTGGGGGCTGTCTCTGTGTTTCTGCGAGGGCAGGGAGAGGCGCCATGATCTGTACCCGCCATGGGAATAAATGTGCCCCATTCCCCGTGTGCGTGGGCTCTTGCGGCAAGTGTCCGGAGCGCGGCCCAGCCGCGGTATCTCCTGTGTGGCCCCTGCTACTCCACGCCTCCCCGCCGTGGCCTGCGGCAGAATCGAATCGATAGCTACTCTGATGAGGCTTTGGACACACAAAAGTACAGGGCTCTTTGAAACATGAAATGTTTGAAACTCAGCTGGAGAGGAGATTTTAGCCATTCGGTCGTCTGAGCTCCACACCCACCGAGAAACCACCCAGGACCGGCAGAGTGGCCTTTCTACGTGTGTGCACTTTACACCTCGGTGTCCTAGTTCCTTCCCACCTCTCGCGGGTCAGCGTTGTTTTGTGCATCTGGCCTGCTCCCAAACCACATGAAAGACTCACACAACGACAAAAGGCTTTTGTTTCCCTGACATCACAAACGGCATTGGGTGTACTGCGGAACTGTCCCCAACAAGAGGGGGTGCGTGGCAGCCAACGACCCATGCTTGTACCTCACCAGTCGATAGACAGCTTTTCATTTGAAATGGAAAGGGACATTTTCGGCTTTAATGGTAGTCGCCCTCCCACTGCCATGTGATTTGATGGCCGATGACATTTTCTCTGGGGGCGGGGGGGGCGCATGTAGGGCGCCCCATGGCGCAGGTGGTTAAACATCGGTGCGCCCTTGGGTCCACTAGGGCTCTGCGCTCAAGGCAGGGTCTGCTTGAATTTCTCTCTCCCTCCCCCTCTGCCCCTTCCCCATCTCAGGTCCACATTCTCTAATAAATATACTTTTTTAAGTTGTTAAAAAATCTTGTTTAGGGGTGCCTGAGCAGCTCAGGGTTAAGCCTCTGCCTTCTGCTGGGGTTATCATTTCAGGGTCCTGGGATCCAGCACCCATGTCAGGCTATCTGCTCAGCGGGGAGCCTGCTCCTCCCCCCCCCACCCCCCCCACTTGTGATCTCTGTCAAATAAATACACTTAAAAAAAAAAATCTTGTTTATTTGAGAGCATCCATAGGACAGAGATGAGAGAGAGAGAGAGTGTGCGCAGGAGCAGAGGAGGGGCAGAGGGAGAAGCAGACTTCCTGCGGAGCAGGGAGCCGGACAGGGGGCTGGATCCAGAGACCCTGAGATCATGACCTGAACCAGAGGCAGAGGTTTAACCAACTGAACCACCCTGGTGCCCTCTAATAAATAAGGTTTGTTTTTTTTTTTTAATTATGTCTGTAAATATTAAAAAAAAAAAAAAGAAAAGTGAGCTAGGGCCTGAGGGGCAGAGCCAAGCACATTGTCATGGGGTCACTGTATTACTGTATTGCTGTATTACTCTGTTTTCTCTCCCAGAACAAGCAGGTTCTGTACAAAATGGACTCCACAGAAGTGGGGGTTGGGGGTTTGTGTGCAGCTTTACATTTTGGAGAGTAAAGGAGAAAGGGAGATTTTTAGATGGTCTTTACATAACCCTGCAGGCTATTCCGAGGCAGCCCAGCTGCTCCTCAGAAGCTAGCCATGGCTGAAGGAGCAGAAAGCGAGGAGCTGAGAAACAGGCCAGCTTCGTCTGGGGAAGAACAATGCCTCCACAGTCAGACACAATGGCTGCCTCTCATTTTCCAGGAGCTCTTACAATAAGATGGAAAGGATCCTGGAGTTGCCTCACAGGGCCCCCAGCTAGGGAGAGAACATTAGCTCAGCAGCTACAGATATGCAAATCTGCTTTGAGTGCTCCAACAGCCCAGGGGAAGCCTGGAGGGTTGGGGGAGGCTGAGGGAGCACTTCCGTTCTGCCAGGGCCATTTCCCAACCTCTTGGGGACCTGAAGTTCCAGGCTCTGCTGGGCTGGCCTTTTAAGACCAGATACAAGGTCCGCTATCCAAAGATCCTAGAGAATAGGCTTCAATAATGGTGCAAAAATACGTGGACTGTCACACAGTTGCATAGGTTATGCCCTAAAATCAACACAGATGTGAAGCCTGATCTGATTAAACATTTTTTTTTTTTCTTTTAAACGTCTTTCAGTCATCCTTTACTAGTACTTTTGTCTTGCAACATGAGATTCTGGAAACTTCCAGCTTGTTCTTCAGATCATAACATCAGTTGTTGGGGGTTTTTAAGATTGTAGACCTAAGCTTACACGAATGGCAGGTGTTTACTTAAGACAGTCCACCACACCATATGGCTTACACTGGAGAAGCCTCGATTCTAGTCCCCTCCACCATGCTGGTCTGTCCACGTGGCCTTGATAGCGAGCCCACCTCACCATCTAAACAGGGGAGGTGAGAAGAACATTGACCTACCTCCCTGGTATGTAATGTGGGTTAGCTCATAGGTGCCCTTTAGCAAAGGAAAATGCTGATTTCTAAAATGTGAAGAGCCTCCCGACTCCTAGGAAAACATGGTGAAACATGTCGGACAGGATGAAATTTCTGTCCTAAAACGGGACACGTCCTCTCCCGGCTATGACATTTGTAGCCTGCTGAAGGTCGCAGTTACTCAGCCAACATCCAAGCTGAGGTCTCTTGAACTGCGGCTGATAATGATGAGGTGGTTTGGGGCTGCAAAGAGTGTGAAGCCACCACCAGACCTGGATCATGTCACAAGAGAATCAGGTCTCTCTCATTTGTAACTTCAAAATCGAGCTTTCAAATCGAAATCCATGCGGGGGC
The DNA here is from genome assembly GCF_022355385.1 of Mustela nigripes. Taxonomy (NCBI): domain Eukaryota; kingdom Metazoa; phylum Chordata; class Mammalia; order Carnivora; family Mustelidae; genus Mustela; species Mustela nigripes. Next base: position 127,397,361 of record NC_081559.1, on the reverse strand, counting down.
AACGGACAGTGGAGGGAGCCATCTAAAGGAGAGCTCAAAGTGATCCCTAAACATTGTTTTGACTTTGGGTTTGTCTTTATTATACATTAGAAACCTATTATGCTGTTCTCTAGCTCTAAGTCAAAATTCCCTACAACATTTAATCTGGAGCCCAGAAAGACCTCATGAATAACAAAGTTTCATGGGAAGGAACCTGGAGGGGAGCCACCTGTAAGCATATGGAGGTGGGTTCTGTAATGTTTGCTCAGCTGATAAAATTTCAACCAGCTTAGGAGCTAAAGAAATTATACGAGTAAATGCTTCTGAAGATAAAGATGGCCGATGAAAGAAGACTCTAGGGGCGCCTGGGTGGCTCAGTGTGTTAAGCACTGCCTTCGGCTCAGGTCATGATCTCAGGGTCCTGGGATCGAGTCCCACGTCGGGCTCTCTGCTCAGCAGGGAGCCTGCTTCTCTTCCTCTCTCTCTGCCTGCCTCTCTGCCTACTTGTGATCTCTCTCTGTCAAATAAATAAATAAAATCTTAAAAAAATATATTTAAAAAAAAAAAAGAAAGAAGACTCTATTTGAAGTTTTAATTGTCATTACCCTAGTCTCTGACTTCATTTAAATTACATGGTAAGCATTCATTCATTGAGGAGATGGATATTAAAATTCAACTCTACATTGGTTGATCCAAAGCAAGATTGGTCAACAGACCCATTGGAAGATTAGAGCTACCTTGCCAACACATATACACACAAGGAGTTGTTTTAGTTTTGGTTTAGAGACTCAAAAATAAGAATGGGAGCAAGAGGAGAGTTAAGGAGAAACCTTTAAACACACAAATGACTTAAATAGTCCAGACTACTTTGTAAATCATTATCCTAACCCTTGCCAGAAAGATCTCCAATTGGATGACTCTCTCAACAAAAAAATTCAATGATGAAATCCTTTTCACTGAAGGAGTCTTACATTAAATATTCCACAAGGTAATTTATTCATCTATTTTGCCAAATGTAGTTTACTTTCCTATAAAATGTCTATAAAACTGTGGTAAATCTTATCTGTGCTAAGAAAATACATAAAATTGCTCATTAGAGAGCCCCGTTGAATGAATAAGATATATTCTAACTTTTAAGTGCTTGTTAGTAGAAGTCATTTACATTGTTTCACTTCCTAATTTAAATTTATTGATGACTCTAGACGTAGTGATGTTCACTGCACACACACCTCGCTTCAACAATGCACATACGTTCTGACCACCCCTACCTACCTGTTAGAAATAATGTCTGAGAACTCTTCCCAAAGATAATTAACAATTTTCACTGAACTGAAGAGAGAATTTTGTAATAGAACATGGAAGGAAAATTTTGTTCTCAGTATTTTTTCTTGTAACACTTAAAAAAAAAAAAAGGCATAGCAAACATTGGTTTCACCTTTGGATATATTTCAGGAGGAGTAATCCTGAAGTTAATTCAAATTATTCACATAATTTAAACTGGAGGCTCTAGCTCTCCGAAATATATCCCAAATCTGCCTACAGCTTTCTGCCTCTATTAACACCTGCTTCCTTGATCTCAGGCTGCTACAGCAGCCTCCCACCGACAAGAATTCCCAGCTCCTCTTTACAAGCCATTCCCCCCCCCCCAGCCCCCCACGTTGTGAGCACTGTGGATTATTTATTTTAAAAAGATGGATTTGACCAAGCACTTTCTACAGCACCTAACAGGAAATCCAAGTCCCCCACCAGGATCATCCTGGTCCTTGTCTCCCACTTCTTCTAGGTAGAGAAGCTGCCCCAGATGCCCCTTCTTCCAAGCACACTCTGAAACTCAGGGTCCTTGCACTGGTCTCTCCCCCTTGTCTGGAACAACCTCCAACCAGATCTTCATCTGGCTCCTGCTTCTCGTCACTCAGGCAGGAAGCAGAGCTGCCCTGTCCACGTGCACCTCCCTGTCTCATTCCGTTATTTAATAGTCTTCCTTGATCTATAAAAGTTTTATGTGTAATGTGCTTATCACCTGTCTCTTTCTACTCGAATGTAAGCTCCATGATAGTAGGGGACTAGTCTGTTTTTGTTTTTGTTGTGATATTCTTGGCACTGAAACCAACCTCACCTAACACCCCACAAATGTTTGTTGATGAAAAGTAGACTGGCCCCGAGGTTAAGTGCCTGGGCTTTGGAGTTGGATCAACCTGGGTTCAAAGAGCAGCAATTTACTAACTTGGAAGCCTGAGTAAGCTTCTCTTTTCCAAGGACTTGATTTCTTTATAAAGTGCAAATATTCATGGTGCAAGATAAACCGAAATTTCAATGAGGTAACTGGGACTCAAGTATCCATAGCCAGCATTCACACTGTTCTACTTGACACAGGCTCTCCCTTAAATCCCGGTCTGAAACTTAAGATCCCCTGTGGGTGGGTGAGGCGTGGGTATAAGACTAGGGAAGCTCCAAACACTCCACATCGTCATTTTGTACTAATTTTCTTTCAGAGACCGGAGAGAGCCATAAGTCGGTTCTAATGTCAGCCTGAGTTCCGACCCAGCTCCTCTATTTACCGCTGGCCGACTCCTCAACCTCTGTAAGGCTCGGTTTTCCCCTGGAAGAAAAGCACTTCCTCCCAGAGAAGGGAGATGGGGCAGTGACACCGAGGAAAGCACGGAACACCTCAGTACTTTATGACACTAAGCACACAGTGAACACCAGTTATTAATGAACAGACTTAGAATATTTCTTACTTAGGTGAATTCAAGAATCTTAACATCAAGAATTGATACCATTAAAAGGAAAAAAAAGTGCATTTTCCAACATGGAAATGTGAATGACTTTGAGGCCCTGTTAACAAATAAATCCCAGATAACTCAGAGCCAGCTGGTGACCCATCTCTCAACTCAGGGCTCCTTCTGGCCACAAGCATCCAATGCCTTTGCTCTTGGCATTTTCTTCTCTAACAGAGAGTCCCATCGTGTGTTCTATTTACACAAGGTCACAGGAAAACTTCCAGTACTATAAAGTATCTTAGAAAAAGGCCCTTCTCGGACTCATTTTATTAAACATACTCTCCCTACGTAATGTCTTATTTGAAGGCTTAAAAAAAAAATCTTTGGTTTAAATATTTAAACTCCCTATACTTCGTGTGGATCTAGCCTCTCCCCCCCCACCCCCCTGCCCATGTTCAAAGACTTCCATTTCAGAACAGTCTCTTAAAGGCACTTTTCCCTCCAGTGCAAATGACCCATTTGTTAACTTTCAAGAGAGAACAGTAACGATGGAGGAGAAAAGCAACCCGAGGGTCTCTAACATGGAGGCTTCCAGTTGTTCCCTTTCCAGAATGGTATGGGTAGATTTTCCATCTTGGGATATAAATTAACTGAACGTTAGTGTCTACAAGGAATTCAGACAATGTCCTGTAACACATTCACACATCCAGTGAGAGATGGACTACGTGTGTGCGTGTGTGTGTGTGTGTGTGTGTGTGTGTGTACAGGGCGTGGACGGAGGTGACACACACACAACAACTCCATCCACATCCCTTCCTCTCCGTTTCCAGCTGCACGGAAATAACGGCTTTGTGTTCAGTCAGGTGACATAAAAGGTGAAAACAGTAGCTCTCAAATTATATTTAACCTCAAATATCAGAGGTCGCGAAGGGGTGCACACATCAGCAGCTCCCCAGACTGCACGCGTGCGCACACGGCAGCTTAAGTGGGCCCCTTTTCATTCCACATGGGTTTTCCACACAGTTTCTGGCATCAAGCACTGGTCTGCAGGACACCAAGAGTGCCTTTGTGTCCCTTGCTGACACTCCGGCATTGTGTTTTTCTGCCCATTAACCAAGGATAAATGACCTAGATATTCTGCCTATTAAAGCCTCATTTTTCTTTTGCCCTTTTGTTCTTTAGTGTACCACATTATCAGACGCTGCACACATTTTAAAGTATTCTCAGTCTCAGATGCCCTTTTGAGGGAGTAATAGGAGGTTTTTGTGTGTGGTTCTGCGGAGATATCTGGAGTGGAATTATGTGAAGGTAATTTAAGGTTTTTCTTCCTGTCTCGTCTGAAGACAATCAGTTTAGCGTATTACTAACAGCTAATCTAGCATAAGAGGATATATCAAGAAACTGTACAAAGGCCAGAGTGCTGTATTTGCATCTATTGCGAATACAAAAAAATAGAGTGAACACCAGTTCCCCTACACACTACATTCTCTAATTACATCTCTGCATATCATGGGTCACTTTTATTAAAAGCATCATTACTACAGTTGGCAGCAATTTACATTTTATCTTACATGATAGCAGTTTTCAAAGAAAAAAATAAAAGGACATCACAACAAAGAAAAACAATACATTTACAAAGTCATGTCTGTAAACTTCAAGGCTAGTTTAGAGCTGAGGTAATGCTGTTTTAGCTTTGTGGCTAAAGTAACAAAGTCCTTTAATTTAAAAAAGGTACCTGATTCTTTCTTCTCTCACTCTTTATTTATTCATCTATTTATTTTGTTTATACCAGTGCATTACAAGACCACGAGACAATGGAACTGTAGTTCTGTCTGGCAAGAAAACCCTCCCAGTAGGTTAATTTCCAAAGGGACCCTTCACATTCAACAGCTGCCTTATTATTGCTGCGCCTCGGGACAGAGACGTTCACACTAACGTGGAGATTGTCAGAGTGTATGGATGTGTGTGGATGCGCAAGGGTGGGAACCCCCATACAGTCAAAAGGGAAACCAATGAGCAAGTATGATATGTATGGTAAATTTCATCTTGACCTTCACAGCAAAAAAAAAAAAAAAAAAAAAAAAAATTAAAATTAAAAAATTAAATATATAACTTCATACTTCCTTTGAGCAGCACTTCCTTCCATTAGTGCCACTCAGTTACAAATTGCTCTTTATTATAATACCAATGGTACCAAAAGGAAAAGGAAAAAAAAAAAGCAGAGCATTATGTAAGTTTCCTTAAAAAGACATGATCACCTCTCAAATTTCATCTCTCCTAGGGATAATAAATAATGCACTGCACAATACTTAATGACCAAGATACCTTTTGACACACCTGTATAACATGACTTGGACTTTTTTTTCTTTTTTTTTTTTTTTTGCTACACTATGTTACAGAACAGCTTATAAAACTAGGTATGAACATTAACTGTGAGTGTAAACAGTAGGACTACCACTTGTCAAAAGTTTTAAACACTTTAACTGGAACTGGAACTGGTTATTCATCATTTTCATGGTTTTCTAGTTCGTCCCCCCCGTCCAGCGAGTCCAGCTCTTCACCCTGTGCTATTTCGTCTTCGAAGACGGAGGACTCCGCAGTCTTGTCCAGGTTCTCCTCGGCGTCGCTGCCTTCCAGGTTCTCCTCCTCCTGGAAGGCGGCCCCCTCGGCCTTGTCCGGGGCCTTTTCCTCGCCGGAGCCCACGGCGTTCTGGAGTCCTGCTAACGCGGGGAACCCAGGCAGTGTCAATCCCCCCAGTCCTGGAGGTAGAAACATGGACGGGTAGAAGAGGCCTGGCGCCATGGTGGACAGGAGGAAAGGGTTGAAGGCGAGCGGGTTGGAGGGCAGTCCGGCCGGGGCAGTAGCAGCACCAACAGAGCCGTTCGCGGAGTCAGTGGCCGAAACAGCGTCTGTGCTTTTCTCGGAGTCTTTGTTCTCGTCCTCGTTCTCGGTGCCCTTCTCCTCGGCCTGGGAGGCGCCGTCCTCCGGCTCCCCCTGGCCCGGCGCCGGCGTGGCGTTGCCGGCCGCGGCGGGCAGGGGGCTGTTGAGCAGCCCGCCCAGGCCGAACACGTTGGGCAGGCCGGCCACGCCCGGCAGCATCAGCGGCAGCACGGCCGCGGGGTTCTTCGCGTCGCCTCCGGCCGCGGCCGCCGTGGCCAGTCCCGGGGGGAAGCCCATGAGGCCCGCCAGCTGGAGAGACTGCAGGTTCTGTAGGTTCTGCAGGCTCGTGAGGTCCATCCCAGCAAACAGGCTGTTCACCAGCAGAGGGTTGATGCCCGACGTGGAGGCCGCCGCCGCCGCGGCCGCCGCCGCCGCCGCCCTGGCGATCTCGCTCTTGGGCCTCCGTCCTCGCCTGCTGGCTCCTTCCCCCCGCACCACGGGGCCGGTGAGGAGCCGGTCAAACATCGACTCGGGAACGAAACCCTGAAGCAAACGGACAGGCAAACAGTGGCTATAAGGGCGGCCGGCGAGACCGCGATCCCCTGACAGGCCCTCTTGATGCATGAAAGCAGAACTCTGGATGCAAGGGCGGCAGCGACTTGTCCCCTTCTAGGAGCACTCTGGCCAAACTCAGGAAAGCAAAAAGTCTATCTCTCTGCACTATGTGAACTCACTGAATTATGCAGGACTGCAGAAAAACTGTTAAAGTCTACTCTACCGGTGAGGGAGATGTCAAGCTACCAGCATCCAGAACTCCAGGAACAATAAAACGTCATGACGTTTTATGAGATGCTGGGAACATTAACTGAAATTACAGCGTACTAGATCTACCCTGGAGAGACAATAACTACGGTCACCCCAAAACAAATGTTTTTAGCAGCTGTACCCCCATTTGCCCAAGTCTGAAAACCACCCAGCCGTCCTGCTCTGGGTGATGGCCTACCACACCCAGGGGCAGGCACAGGCACTGGAAGGACAAATTCCTGACACGTGCAACCCACGTGGATAAAACTCAACGCGAAGTCATCCTACGAAGGTCACAGAATTCATGCTTCTGCTAATAGGACACCCTCAAAAAGACAAAACTTTGGATGGAGACCAGATCAGCAGTGGTGGGGGGCCAGGGGTGGGGTTGGGAGTGGGGGTGTGTAGTATGAGGGAACGTGGGGTGGGGGAGGGTGGTGGAACGGTCTGTATTTTGGTTGTGGTGGTGGTTCGAGAAAGTACGTGTATTAAGACTGATAGAACTACACACAAAAGAAAAATAAGAAGTCTTACTATATATCTTAAAAAAATAAACAGGAAGAAATCAGGACATTGACCACTTAATCTTAAAAAGACGTTGAAGTGGAAAAAAATTTTAGGCAAAGTTGTATTCTTTATTTTAAAATTTTAAAAAAGTCCCAGTTAATCTTAATGATCTCAACCACCATGAATTCCATCCCACAGGTGGGCTCTTAACGAGGTTTACCTTCAAGACTATGAACGTGTATTTCTATATAATCCTTTAAAATCAGAGCCATCCAAAGAATCTACCTCAGATTAATGATATACTGATATAAGAAATGAGGATGTATTATGTCAATTCTTTTAAGCTATGAATAAATTATAATAGAAAAATTGATGGTCGACAGAAAAGAAAGAAAAGCTCAGGACAACAGTTTTGTACAGAAACCTCTCCCGACAGAAACACAGTGCGTACTTACAGACTGCTTCACTATCTCAGTCCAGTCTGGGGCAACTGCAAATTCAGGGTTCTCTTCCAGCCACCTGGGCAGGTCCTTCATTGGAGGTGCCATAGCTCCACCCATCTGGGGAGAGGCATTTGGAAAATGATCTAAAAGCACATATATCCCCCCTGCTCCCCACCCCACCTACACACACACACACACACACACACACACACACACACACATCATATACAGATATTCTAGAAGAAACATTATTGTTCTTCCTTAAAAACATGTCAGGATGAAATGCTTCTTTCCGGGATAAGAAATCATATGGAGATCAACTCCCTTTCCCAAACGTTCACCTTCTTTCCATTTCGTTTATTGACAACAGGAACCCTTTCTTCTCCTGTCAAAGTGTTTATATCCAATTTATTAGGGTTTCGACATCTATGTCGTTTCTGTTTCGGTTTCTGAAATGAGGAAAACAGTACATCCGCATTCTTCTGCAAAAAACCCCCAAACAAACCCAAAATACGGATTTAGTAAAAATGTATTTAGTAATTACTTTCCTGCATAAATGACAAAGAGAATATAGTCAAGCAGCTTTTTTTTTTTTTTTCAAGTACGCTCTACACCCAGCGTGGGGCTCGAACTCATAACCCTGAGATCAAGAGTCACATGTTCTACCTACTGAGCCAGCCAGGAACCCTCAGTCAAGCCATTTTTAATAGCTATAGAAGTTTCAGCAATCATTTTAGTTATTAGAAACCACACTTTTCTTTAAAAGGAAAAACTATTTTTCTCTTTGTACACTGAGGAACTCAACAATCACCTAAGCTGAGTATTTGCTTTTCCTTTTGTCTACCAATAACCCCGCTTAAAGTCTTTTCTTCCAATGCTTAACCAAGCCATGGTATTTTTATGTTCATATCTTTTTTAACCAAGTCATGGTATTTTTTAAAAACATTTTATTTATTATCTGACAGAGAGAGATACAGCAAGAGAAGGAACATAAGCAGGGGGAGTGGGAGAGGGAGAAGCAGGCTCTCTGCCAAGCAGGGAGCCCAACGTGAGGCTTGATCCCAGGTCTCTGGGATCATGACCTGAGCCAAAGGCAGATACTTAGTGACTCAGCCACCCAGGCACCCCCAAGTCATGGTTTTTTCAAAAGAAACTTTCTCAAGGACCTTTGCTAACTAATTTCTACTCAGTGACTTGGACAAATACGGAGATGATGTCCCGTCTATGAGACTGTACCTGAGAGGCAACAGGTAAAAAGACCTACACAGGAGGGGACGTTCTGAGAGGCAAGAACTCAACTAAAGCTGAACTCAACAAAATAAAATGTTGAATCTTACACTTACAGTTTTGGTTCTTCTTCTTCTTCTTTTTTTTTTTTAATAAGATTATTATTTATTTGACAAGAGAAAGAGAGTGAGCACAAGCAAGGGGTAATGGCAGAGAGGTGGGAGAAGCACACTCCCCACTGAGCAGGGTGCTGAGCAGGGAGCCCTACTCTGGGCTCGATCCCAGAACCCTGGAATCATGACCTGAGCCAAAGGCAGACCGCCCCCCACAGAGAACCCCCTACACTTAAGTTTAAAAACAAAAAAACAGTCACTTGGTATACAGGGAGTAAAAGATTTGCATTGCCAGCTAGCAAGCAGTTTACAGGATGGAATCATCTACAGATACCGTTTAATGTAGGACATAAGTAGGAGTTGTTTAAAAAAAAAAAAAGAAGAAGCTAATGAAGTCTTGGCTGTATTAGCTAGTCAAATTTCTACAAGTAACAAGCTTCACAGTATTCTGTGCTGCTCAGACCTGGTCTGGACACCAATTAAGAGTGCATTCATGAGGGGCGCCTGGGTGGCTCAGTGGGTTAAGCCTCTGCCTTCAGCTCAGGTCATGATCTCAGGGTCCTGGGATCAAGCCCCGCACTGGGCTCTCTGCTCAGCGAGGAGCCTACTTCCCCTCCCTCTCTCTCTCTCTGCCTCTCTGCCTCCTTGTGATCTCTCTCTCTCTGTCAGATAAATAAAATCTTTAAAAAAAAAAAAAAAAAGTGCATTCATGAGTGTCACCCCCCTGGTGAGACCACCTGGAAACCAGGTGATGGAAAGAATAACCAATGACATCATGTTTATTTGGTGGAAGGAGAAAGGAAAGAAAGTGCAAAACAGGCATCTTCAACAAACTACAAACCTGCCCATCAGCTCTGAAGCTAGTTTCTCGAACGTAAGATACACAGTGACAGAAACTGGAAAATGTCCGCAGTAAGGAGACATTTAAGCAAAAGGCAGAGGGACCAGGGATCTCCTCTGCGTTGTGCAGAAGAGCTGCAAGGGCTGTCCACGCAGGACTCCTCCTGACTGAACTCTGGGGCAGGACTCCTCCCGCCTGAACTCTAGGGTACTTACTGGTACGTAACTTGGCATATCAACAGTGTAGGAAGGATGCAGCTTCAGCCATTCAACTAAGTCCTTATTTTTAGGAGCGTCCTCCCCCACCAGCCTAGTCCCATCTTCAAGATTTATCACAGGGATCCGCATGTCTGGGTCCAGCTGTCCAGGAGAAGGAATGTTTCCTGTAGGCGGGGTCTCTATATCTTCTTCGAAAGCTTTGGTCACCTCAGCGTCCTCCTGCAGAAAGTTGACAGGGGTCTCAATTCTTCTCATATGAAGAAAGATTCCAAAAATGCCTGACCTCTTACCACAAGAAAACACTATCCTAGCATAATGGATCTTGGGCCAAAAAGGGAAAAAAGTTAGTTGAAACAATCTCAGTTTTGGAATAGCTATTAAATTAGAAGATGAAACTTTAATATTATTCTCCACACTGTAGAACTGGTAATTAGGTAGGAAATTCACAGTCCATCAATGCTCCATATTTGAAACCTTAAGCAAGCCACTAGGCCATGGACAGCGTAGTCTGAGCTGGACATGCATGGAAGGTACCCTCTCAATCTCTCTCGGGGCTCTCGGGATAACCTCATTAAATAAATTATATTTACTTGTTTATTTATTTATTTGAAAGAGATAGAGAGTACATGTGCTTCAAGCAGGGAGCCTGATGTGGGGCTCGATCCCAGAACCCTGGGATCATGACGTGAGCCGAAGGCAAACGCTTAATCAATTGAGCCACCCAGGCGCCCCACCCCCCCTCCCCCAGCTTTTAAAATTTATTTTTATTTAGAGTGAAAGCATGTGCGAGTGGAGGGGTATATGGGGAGAAGGAGAATCTCAAGTAGATTTTCTCCTGAGCACAGAGCTTAGCATGGGGCCTCAGTCTCATGACCCTGAGATCATGATCTGAACCCTAATTTAGAGTGGGGCACTTAACTGACTGAGCCACCCGGGTGCTCCAAGAAGTTATAATTAAAGGAATGTTCCCACAGCCAACCTGTACACAGAACTCTCTGAACCATACGATCTTACTGGCTACAACGTTTGTGGCAGGTCCGTCTGGCAACCCTGAAAATACCGCGTCGATCTGAAGTCCAGCCGGCGGGCCACAAACTGTTACTCCAACCACCAGACTTCTTTTCTGGCAGCCCATCTGTCCATTCCCATGGCTCTGACTTCGGTTCAGGCCTTCTTCATCGCCGCCCCGGCCCCATGTCACTGCAGTACTCCTAAACAGTCTCCCCGATCCTACTCCCACCCTTCTGGACTCTGACTTCCATCACTGCTACTTCGGAGTCAGGTTTCTAAAATGCACTCTTCCTAGGTCAAAACCAAATCAACTGTTTAAAGGCTTTTGATAATTGAATCCCCCTCACCTTCAGGATAAAATCCAAGTCCTTTGGATGGCAATCGAGAACCTCCCTGATTTACATCGTACCTTGTGTCCCAGCCTGCTACTGTCAAACCTGATCTCCTCATCAGATTCCCGGGCTGCCAGTGACTGTCAGTTCAGCAGACGTGGAAGTCTCTCTCTGTCTCCTGTCCCTTTGCATACATTCTCCCTGCTACCTCTTTTCAAAGGACCAACTCCTATACAATCTTCAAAAGTCAACCAAAGGAGGGCCGTGTCTAAGGCAACTTCCTGATCTGTGCCTCCCCATATCCTCTTCCCTTCATTTCCATTCTTCCTTTGGGCTCCCAAAGTACTCCAGGCATGCCTCCCAGCTATGGGACGTCACTATTTATCTGTCACTCAACTTCAACACTGAGTTCTCTAGGGCGAGCTCTTGCTAGACCTTTATTCTTCACATCCCTGTCCTTGGGGGTGGGGGCGGGGCCAGACCCAAAAGAACCACCTCCACCATGTTCCCAGGTGTATTGCCGCAGTATGATGACTGCGCCCTTACTTTTTCCTGGCAATGCAAAATGGTCTCTAGTCCAAGTTCTGACATAATACAAGATTTTAGGATTTGTCCCAGTCCATACAAGTAACTCTGCTGACCTTTACACCTCTTCAGTACTCCGTTTATCTATAGATTAATCGGCATTTACCTTGTATTGTATGTGTACGCACACAACTATCCACAATATCCACTGAGTAATCCCTAAGTTCTAACATCTGACAGTAAAATGAACAACAACAACAAAAATACATCTTCTAACCTCTACTAGGAGTTTCGGGCTGGGTAGCTCATATGACTTTAGAAAAAGAGAAACATCAGTATGTTCTTTAGGATGACTTAAAATGTGTAAAATGAGCAAAATCAGCCTGCAGTTTAATACAGGATCTATAATTACAATAGGAAAACAGCACCTGGCTCACACTGTTAATTCCTGATGCCTGAACCACAGACAGCTTTGTGCTGGGATTCAAATATGAAACCCAAGAGTAAACAAACGCATGAGATGCAGAAACTCACTAACTTGTTGATGCTTATGGAGGAAGGAATTTCAGGGAACAAAATCTATCAAAGTGGTTTGATGTGTTCTGGTGGATTCCTGTACAGAGGCTAATTAATCACTAGTGGTACAATGCGGGGGACCACACACCTTGGAACCGCACTTTTAACTTACAGAATAAGCAGTCACAGCTGATCCATTACAAGGTGTATTTTTATAAGATTCTAAAAGGAATCATATGCTCCACAAAAAAGAAACATTATTACGATTTGGTGCATGGTAACGAATCCTGAAAATTAACCTTTAATTACCGAGACGCTTCTATTTCCCTCAGACCCCACCGGAGAGCAAATTCCAGTGAGTGCCATTTTGTCATTCCTAAACTTTACCTCGACCACACTTTTACTCCCCTTACTTAGGTCATTAAACTTTCTGGAGGTTTCAAGAAATAGCACAGAGGCAGTAAGAAGAGGGATGGAAAAAGTAAAAAATGCTGAAACAAATGTCGCCTTCTTCTCGGTTTCAAATTTCACCGCTTCGCAAACTGTGATCCGCAGGGAACAGGCCCAGTGTTCCTGGAATGCCAGCGGCTCACACACAAACAAGCTCCGGCACCGTTAGGCTGATTCGGGTTCCAAATCAATAAGGCTTAGGATACCCAGTACTAACGCGTCTTTTAGAAAGAGAGCACACGTAAGCAGGTTCTCTGGGGGTAAAACCCTCATCCTTAAGCGGGCAGTGCATTTTTAGGCAGCATGGTTGAAGAAGACTAGGGAAGAGAGTTCCTTTGATTGCACTGCTCTCATGTCCTTTGAATTGAGAAAGAAAATGTCAAAATCCATCGGCACATACATTTCATACAAACCTAAACTAGCACAGATCTTTATTCAGCTGAGATTTTATAGAACAGCTACACGTACGGAGGTAGGAGAATTAGCGATCACTAGCTTTGTATCTGAACACAAATCTTGAGTCTGAAACTAAATATTTATACTAATCTAATAGATGCCAGGCTCCAAACAACATTATTTCTAAGAGCAGAAGCTTTTTCCGCCTCAGGAATTCAGAGATAACAATTATAGGCTCAGAAGAACACGTTTTTGTTTTGGGCTACTCTTCCGAGAGTAATCAATATATTAGGATCTTGGGAGGAATAAATCCTCAAGCTACATTTGGTTCAGGCTGAGTGATCTGTATCAATGCTCAACACATATTTTCAGTTCAAAACCATGACTGTACATTGTGATCCTATCTCTTTAGTGCAAGAAGCCAGCTTGAGTCACTGAGAGGAGCCCAGGCCGGCGTCGTCAGAATGGCAGGACTCTGGCTGCCACTGTGGGCAGACACAAAGGGAGTGAGCTCCTGAACTTACTGCACTCAATGACGTCCGTTTGTGGCTCATGAAAAGCAGATCAAGACCCTCCACGTTTTTCCTCCTTCCCCGCCTCCTCTTCACAGGAGGCTCTCCATCCACCAGGGAGCCGTTAAGCAGATGCCTCGTGGGTGTGCGTGACAGGCCTGCCTGGAGCAGCTCCATTTGAGTCTTAAAGGCATCGGACACCGGTGTCGAGACATTAGGCAAGATAAACTTTGAAGTAAGAGATGAAAAATTTGAGGTAGAGCTTGCTGCCTCTCTTGAGGCCTTTGATAAATCTACAACTTTTTCTTGTCCATTTTCTGAGACCACCTGAGACTCCCGCAGCTGGGCAACCATTTCCATGAGGTTCCGCCGCTTGGCAGCTCTTTCGGCCTCGATTTCAATTTTTCTCCTCCTCCTCCTCCGCTGGCGAGGGACGGAGAGGTTTAGGGCGTCTTCCTATTGAAAAATTCCAACAAAATAATGAGCCCAAATTATATCTGCTATACACAGGCTGGATTTCAGAAAGAAAGAACTAGAAGCTTCAGGAATTAACCATTCGTAACTGCTGAAGAGAGCTAAGGAAAGGGCAGCCTTATCTTAACTCCGGGGAGGACCAGTGAGCCGCGAGCTCCCAGAGTTGGACGGCTCGCCTTTACGCGGCGAAACAAACATACCTTGGACAACTGAGGGGAAGTCGTGAGGTCCTCGCTGCCACTGATGCTAGCTTGGCCGACCATGGAGAGCTCGGCAAAGCTCCTCTTCTGCAGGGGGCTGTCCATGGTGGGTGGAGTGTAACCAGGGATGAGGCCCTGGAAATCAAACATCTGGCGCCTGTTTACTGGCCATTTGCCTTTCAGCACTGCTTCACAGATGTTGTCTAATCGGTTTATCATTACTCGGTCCTGGAGGGAGAAGGAAAGTCACACGTTGTTGTAATGAAGACCTGGTGAAAATTACCGGATAAATATTTCCATCAAGATGCTAAAGTACATAAGAGGTTTAAAAGTCAATCCATGGGCAAAAGGTAAAAAGAAAACAAAGAAGCGACTGAGTAACCAGAATCCGCAGAACCTGCTCTGCTCTGGTGGAAGGTCCTGAAGGGGGCCCCAACACAGAAAACTCACTCTTTTTAAAATTTGAGCACTGGAGCACATCACATAGCCACCTCTAAAATACTTCAAAAGTCACTTTTATTCAGGCGAGAGCACTGTTGGCGAACACCAGCAGACAACAATGGAGCCCTGCATCTAGCTTCTGGACGCTCTGGTGCTACAAATCCACGGGCTGGATCGCAGTCTGTCCCAGGAAGTGGGACATCGTTAGCGTCACTATTAATAAAGTTCAGCATTACGAAACGGGCACCAACCGAGGAACACCTAATGAATGTCAATTTGCAGTCCCCACCTATTTTCACTTCAAATTTCATTGAAGCGTGTACATTAAAAATTTCTAATTACAGCTCTTAGTCCCAGATTCCATAGATTAAAAGTGTCTGCTACGATAGACCTTTTGACTGATCTGGGAAACTCCCTTCTGTACTCAATGAGGGAGATCAGCCTAACAGGGTACAGGGAGGAAAAAATGTCTTTGAGAGAACACTCTGCTCACTATGGAAGAGCAGCCTCAGGAGGAGTCAACTGAAGCTTGTTTTTGTGCTGCTTGTTTTAAACCAGACAGCCCTGTTATGGTGATTAGGATGATTATATCCCCACCCTGAAAAGCAGACCCAAATTACATAGGGATTTATTATAAAATTGCGCTAGTTAGCCAAAAAAGTAATTTCCATTTTGCTTTTGGTTACAGATAACTACATTTGGAATTATCTTGTAATGTACTGGAGCAAATGGGTCACTAACCCACCCTCTCCCACGTTAGGAAGACAATGGGTTTCCAAACCTATGGAGATGTCTTAAATCTGGAAGCTCTGTCTGGGATTTAAAAACATTAAAACACACATTTTAAAAAGTCCCCACATTTTCTCTTGTGCACTGTTGGTGGGACTGTAAGTGGTGTAATTGCTGCTATAGGAAATGGTAGGAGGCTCCTCAGAAAAATTTAAAAAACAGAACCACCATGTGACCCAGCAATTGCACTTCTGGTAATATATCCGAAAGAACTGAAAGCAGGGTCTCAAAGAGATGTTACTACACGCATGTCCACAGAAGCACTACAATAAGCCAAGGCGGGGAAGGAACCCCAAATGTCCCAACGACAGATGAGTGGATAAGGAAAATGTGATATATACATACAATGGAATATTATTCAGTCTTAAAAAGGAAGGAAATCCTGCCATACACTACTATACAGATAAACCTTGACGACAAGGTAAAATTAAGTGAAATAAATGAGTCCCAAAAAGGCAAATATTGCAGGATTCCACATACAGGATGACGTATCTACAGTAGTCTAATTCACAGAAACAGAAAGTAGAGAAATGGTTGCCAGAGGCGGAAGGGAGAGGAGAGGAGCTATTCAATAGGTATAACGTTTGAGTCATGCCAGACAAAGAAAGTTCTGGAGATCTGTTTTACAATAATATGAATGTATCTAAAACTACAAAACTATATACTGAAAATTGGTTAAATTCCATGTTACGTAGTTTTTACCACAATAGAAATAAACTAAAAAAGAAAGAGAGAGAAAGAAAGAAAGAGTGAGCCCACACATTTCATTTTGCTAAAAGGTGTGTCTATGGAAACAACAATCCACACACTATCCTGGACAATGTGATGGCCAACCTGAAAAACCTCAAAGAGCCAAAGATCCATACAAAACATTCTACTTCTTATCTTTCCTTCATTTTACCTTTCCTACCCTATTACAAAAGAAATGCACAGATTTTAAAATGAGAAAAATCCAGTCTTCATACAATGTCAGAGTTGACCTTAAAATTACTTGAAAATCAAACTAGAATGATTTCCTATCCCCCACACTCTCTTTTGGTCCACAAAACAAAAATAACAAGAAACCCACCAACCTTAGGCCAAAACGAGAAGGCAAATGTTCTTTCATGAAGGAGCTGGGCTACTGAAGGGTCTCCGTCCTCCATGTAGAACCCGTCTCGGGTTTCATCCCTAGCGGTGCTCATGGAAGCATTGCTTTCCTCATCAAAATTCTTCCCTCTAGAGACAGCTCCTGCTGAGAAATCAATTAATATACATTACTCACAACCAGGGAAAAGAAGTTTAGAAAGGACATGGTAAAAATTTGAATACCAATCAGCTCCATTTTACTGAGAACCTACTATACGGCTAGGATGGCATTAGGCATCTTACAGTCTTGTTTAAAGCTGGTGATGGCCCCTTGATATAGACGCTGTTATTCTCATTTTACGGATGAAAAAGCAGACAGGCTTAGGTAGGTGACATCACTAGTCATCGGATGTTGAGCATGTACATCTCAGAGGAGGCGGAATGACAACCAAGTCTCTGACTCAAGAGCCACTCCACACAACGTCCCTCCACACAGGAGAGAGGGCTGACGACTGGCCGGAGTACCGAGCCTCAGCTCCAGAACAGTACAATAGGAGGCTTTATTTTTACTCTGTGTCAGGAACAGCAACCTAACCACGACTTACAAAGAAAACCAGTCATTTTCAGATTCTGCTTCTACCTTTACTTCTGATTTAAAACTAAAGTTAAGCATCATTTGTTTAAAAATAATTACCAATGCTTTTACCAGTGAATGACTCTTCTCTTTCACATTAAATTGTCCAAATTAAAATCATTTGGAATTCTCAATACACTGCTACTATAAAGTTAACCACTATCCCTTTTTCTTTTTTAAGTTAGCCCCTATTATTCTGTTGAGTTTTTTTTAAAAGATTTTATTTACTTATCAGAGAGAGAGAGAGAGAGAGAGATGGCACACGAGCAGGGGTGAGGGGCAGGGGGAGAAGCAGGTTCCCTGCTGGACAAGGAGCCCAATGTGGGACTCCATCCCACAACCCTGGGATCGTGACCTGAGCCGAAGGCAGACGCTTAACCGACTGAGCCACCCAGGCATCCCAAGTTAACTCCTATTCTTAATCGAGAAATTGTTACATGCCCATAACACTCATCAGAGAGCTTAAGTTGTTCGAAATTCCATGTTCACGTGTGGCACGGGAGCAATACATACACCTAAGCACAACCTGAAGTTACCTATCCAGAGAACAAAATATACACTAATTACTCTTAAAAAGTAAACAAGAGCCCCTGTCATGTGACAGGGCCCGTCACAGCTGCCGCAGTGGAACGGGGAGGGGGCCCGGATGGCGCAGCATTACCTTCAGGCTGGGAAGATTCCTCTGATTTATCATCATCCTCCAGCTTTTCTTCCTCGTCCTCTTCAGAACCTTTTTCTGAAATAGACTTGGGCCCTGTATCTGCACTGACCTCCATCCCTTTCAGTTCACTTTTTACAGAGCTGGCCTCGGCCTCGCATCCCTGCTTACTGTCCTTCTCCCCACCATCGGTCTCTTCCTCCTCCTCCTTCCCCTCGGCTTTCTCTTGGGCAGCTGCGCTTCCAGACTCCTCCACTTTGCCTTCACTCTGTCCTGTCGCCTTCTCCTCCTGAACGTGAGCAGATGAGAGGACGGCAGAAGTCTGGCAAAATCCGATGGCCAGTGGGGTCAGGGAGGACATGCTCCCTGCCCCTCTGTTCTGAGCAAAGTTTTTGTGCGCATCCAAGAAAGATAACTCGGGGTCATTGAGGATGTGATAATCCGTCCGACTAACCCCGTGCTTAGCAGCACCAACCAGCAAGTCTCGGTCATGCCTCCCACATTCCCACCACTCCGGCAAATCCAAACTCGGCTGGCAGAGCTTCAGCCTCTCCCCCAGCTGAGGGTGGTGAAGAACCTGCTCGCGGATCTTCCGCAGCAGCTCGATGCGGTAGAGAGTTCGGGAGGCGCGCTCTTCTGTGATTGGCTCGATCATGGAGGAGAGGTCAGGGGGTTCTGTAACATGAAAACAATGGTATTCACTTGGAAAAACCCTAAGTATGCTTTAAGTTGCTCACGCTCTATTTTTCACTGTAGTGGGCGGGCCTTTTACTATAGAGAACTTGTGTTACGAAGAGAACCTACCATCGTCTGGCTTGGCGGGCATTCGACACACTCGCCTACACATGGCCACAAAACAACTGAAGTATTTCTCCAAACTCTCATCAGACTTTTTGTCAAGTCTGGCAAAGGCTCGGAACTGGTTCCAGTCAAACTGCTGTTTCATGGGGTCAAAAATAACTCCAAAAGTAGATACCACGCGGTAAAAATCAGCCTCTTCTCTTCTCGTCCACCTATGAGCAAGGAGACATTAGCTTGAACCCTACTTGTGTACACAGGCTTAAAGCTTATTCATTCTTTTCCTCTTTTCCCCTAAACTCAGTGCACGGGACCTATTTTGGGGGTGAGAAGACAGAGTGCTTTCATGTACTGAGACCTTCTCTGATCACCGTCTGGAAGTGATTCCGGCCTCCAGCCGGCCGAGGACAGAAAAAAGAGGCCCATCCTAAGAGCTGAGTAAAACCCTGAAGAAACTCACTTTTGTCGTTTCTCAGATATTATAGCTTCCCTTTCCGCTTCTAGAGCTCTCACTTCCTCCCGGGGCCGTCGCCTCCGCCGGTCAGTCTTCATTAGAGCCTCCTGCCTCATTTGTTGCCTTTTATAGCTGCGCTGATAGGCAGTAATGAGCCGGCGCAGACGGGTAGTCAGGGTTGAGGTGCTGGGCCAGTAGAGTTGGCCTAACTCAGCAGTACTCTCGCTGGGCTTGCCTGGGGAAGTGGAAAAAAAAGATTTCTAAAATGTGTAGCTGCAATCTTGCAATACACAGGATTTTCCATCAAAACAAGATGACTCATTAACATTCAAATGACAGTGTGAGGAAGGGCATCTCAGTGCTCTCATGTTTAAAATATAAATAAAGAATCATATTAGTATGAAACTTAACAACTGTTTTCTTTTTTAACTCTTTAGGGGGGAGAAGCAAATTTACTTATCAGTTTTATGTAAAGAAACATACTTTATGCCATGAACTACAATATAAGGGTGCTCTCCTGTACTGTACTTAGAATAATAATCTTGAACCTAAAACATAATCACGTAATTGGTAGCTAACTATCTGACATTAGGGAAAAGGTACCGTTCTATAAACCTGCAATATTTCAGATACCCAGCAAATGCCCTACTCCGAGACACATTTCTGAAGACGCTTAAAAGTTTCCACTAACTGGTATATAAATATATACGAATTATCTTAATCCCAAAAGTAGTTCTTTCATCAAAGAAAGTCAATGTAATGAAAAACCCACAATAAATAAGAATTAAAATTATTCACAAAAGGGATGAGTCAGTAGAGAAAAAAAAATGATATTTTAAGATACCACTGTCATAAAGGAGCAAAAGTGCAGGTCCATGAATAATGTCTGTACAGCGCACATTTGCCCTGCTCTTTGGGTTTTTTATGGAGCCTTACCTGTGGTGCGAATTTCCATGGATTCCTCTTTATCTTCTGGAGGAGAATTTGCAAATTCCTTGAAAGCAAAGCAAGAAACAGGATTATTTTAATTTGGGGCTTCATTTTGCATTACCTTTCAAAGAAACGGCCATTATCTATAAAGTTTAACAAGTCTTATATGGGCATATGATATTTTAATGCTGCTGTAAAAGTCAGTATACTCAAGTTCTTACATCTATTTCATCCTTGAATGGCGTCCTGGTTGGTTTATATTCTGGGTCCTCATCTTCTCTATCAAATTCTCCCCTGCGTTAAAATTGTTAAAAAAAAAAAAAAAAAGTTTAAATTGCACAAATAAGCAAGAGACTGGGGGGCTGGGGGGTGCTTGGGAACAACTAATCCTCTGCCTGATGCTACTTTTAATTCTGGGTTTGACATCAAAGGCAACCCAATCAATATTTAAATCACGCAGTCACGGGGTAAGGGGCGGGTGGGTGGGCGGAAGTGTCACCACTTGGACAAAACAAACAAGTTTCAGATGATATAGATAATATATTGCATTTAAATAATCATTATGATACATAAACAGACTACTCTGGGAAACATCACCGAAGTTGAAATCAGATCAGTGGAGTGCACAGCGCAGTGGAAGGACCGAACCCTGCCAATAGATGTGACACTGACATAAAGTTTATTACAATCTTTAAATGTCCTTCTTACCCATCACCGCCATCTGCTAGCATGTCTGTTCCTCTTTGCTCGGCAGCTATGGCCTTGGCATCGGGCATACCAACGCGTTCCAGGAAGCACAGCGCGGGGTCGGCTCTCATGGAGTTGTACTTCTCGTAGCCTGTGCCATCCCCAGCAGCCCACAGAGGACACGCGCAGAAACAGCAAAAGGGCCGTCACTCACAAAGTCACAGCACTGCCACAATACACCAGGCTCAGCTCTCAACCCAGACGACCACTTAGGAACCCTTCTTTCCATAAACCACTCTAGACAATGCTCATGACGTGGCAGGTTTTGGGGGAGGGGGTCAAGTTATAGTTCAGGGGGGTATCCGAATGACCACGGAGATGAGCAGAGAAACAGGTTCAAACTAACTGCAAGACGCCTGAGGAGATTTCCGACCCTATTTTCCCCAAGAGCTAATTTTGCTGGACATTTAAAAGGCTTCCTTATGCTCCTTCATGACCTCTGCGGGCCACGCTATGCCCACCCCGTCCTCCCAAGAGCAGCTACAGTCCTGCAGGAAAGTCGAGCCACTGGCTGAAAATCCCTGTCTACGTAAGGCCAGCGAACCTGTCTTATTAGGTTTAGGACGATGCATGTCAGTAAGATGACACTGTTCCCTCTATGGTTTTCAAACCGCAATTTGCTTTTTGACTGCCCAAGTTGACTAGATGGAAAATGGCAGATCCCAACAGTGCACTGCGGGAAAATGATTTTGAGGCTGAGCTCACAAAACGCGGCTGCAGTACGTAGGCAGAACAGCACAATTCAATTAGGATGTGTACTACAACACACCGCTCCTAACTGCTGTAGAGCCGCAAGCCAAACTGTAATCATGAAAGGTTTTATAAGCCATCATTCTCCCCTTTAGTCAGGCCGGGCTGCTGAGAATACCTCCGCGACCTCCAGAGAATTGGGATTATAATCAGGAATCGCTCACTGTATATATCATGCCAGTTCTGCATCCCCAGCCTTTCAAAGTTAACAAGGCTGCATCCACTCAGGGGAGCCGTGAGTTCTCAGCACTGACATTTGTGAAATATTGCTTGGAACAAAGCCCAGGAGGCACTTGTACAGATTAATAGCAGAGGTTAAGCCCACCGTCCACTCTGACACGGGTTGGCAGAGCCAGCGAGGGGAGACACGCTAGAAGCAAAGTTTAGGGAGAGCTATAGGACAACTTGGCTATTATTAAAACAAATATGGTTTTGGTTTTATTTACAGCCAAGAAAGAAATGTTTTCTTCTCAAATACTCAACAAACATTCAAAAACAGCATCTGATATTTACAGTTCATATTAGATTTTTAGTACAGGAAAATGATAGAAGCCAAGAGTCCTCTGGAACTATCCTCATTAATATTATGACTTTGGAAAAGAGGATGGAAAGAGCGCTGACAACGAAGCCATAGAGTCAAGATGTGGTCAGATGGAAACATCACTTACCGTGTTTGAACACTCCAATGAGGAGGGACTTATCTGCTTCCTTATCCCACCAGTCTGTGGGGACTTCAGCATGGAAGGGCTCAGGGATCCACACGTCAGCTTCACTACAAAGACACCAGTCACACGGTATTCAGAGCACACGCTCACGTTACAGGAAGAATCCCCAGGAACCACAGACAGGATGTGCAGGCTCGCAGGCCCCCTCCCGCTACACGCATCCGAGCATCATGGGGAGCACTGAGCGAAGGGTGAAGGGAAGGGTGCGAGCCAGTCGCTTTCTACCATAGTCGGAAGTGGACTTCATCACACAGGGTCCCATTTTAAATGTCAGAATGCCAGGAACGTAGTTCCCACCTTTTCCATGGAACACAGACATGCGAACACGCTTTCCCCGATTCCCTCCGCATCCCCATGCACACAGGGTGAAAATTCCATTCCAGGTGCAAACTAGGAGATACGCCACTAATGGTTTAGGAAGGTTCCGGAACACACTCGGCAGGGTCTTCAGGCTGCCTGGGTCACTACAGGGAGGTATGGAGTGGCGTGCACTTGCACTAACCTTGAGTCAGCACCCTCTAGAATCTTATCCGCCTGGTCTCCTATAACTTCTTGTCTTAGGTAGTATAGCATGCGGACACGCAGCAGGACCCTGGAGAGGAAGACAGAGGGGGGAAAAAGTTCTTAACTTCAGGACTGTTTGCCAACAGTGGCTTTTGGCAGCTGCTGCTGTTCATCCATCATCCTGCCAAGGCTGATTAGCCATGCTGTATGGTAGGCTTGAAGCGTGACAGATGGTGGCACATAATCACCTCTGTGTGGTGCTTTCTGCTGGCTTCCAACAGGCCTGCCTGGCAACCGCTCGCGCTGCACGGAGAGGGACCGAGCACGGCCCAGCCCAGGCGCACTTCATTTAGTCCTACCTAGTGCAGCTTGTGAAGTTTAGACACGTACCCTACCATTGCCTCTGAAGTATTGAAGCAAGTTTGTAAACAACTGAGCAGATGGCTTTCAGTAACTGTTCTGCTTCATTATCTCATAAAATTTCCTCAGCTGCTGCCTTAATACCATTTTTGGAAGCACATCAGAAGTTGTAGGAATAAACGAGATATAAAATCTGGTTTTACTACCTTACAATAAACCCTCAATATGGAATGTCAGGTTTTTCAGATTATACAACTTTGCTTCCGAGAAAGGAAGATGGTGATGGGGGTGGGGCCAGGGGTGGGTCTTCACAGGTCTCCCTTAAGGAGTATTAAACACTATTTATTCCTTCTAGTTCATATTACCTGGAAGCCTAGGTTGTAGCTTAAAAAATAACAAAATGACACAAAGGAGGCTAAAATGGGGCCAATTCATTGCCATTCCTTGTCATTTTCAAGGAATCAAGTTTCTAAAAATCCATGGAATTCTAGGAACCAGATTTTTTCTAGGACCCAGATTAATTCTTTTGGTAAAGCCCACCTGGAAAATCCCAAAGGCCCATGTCTACTCTGAGGCTAGCATCTCCCGCTGGACGGCCTCCAGTGTGCACTCAGGACTGACTATTGAAGACTCACCCTGTCGGCCGTGAGTGGATGATAATTCTAACTGCTATTTCTGTAGCTGGGTCATCCTATCACACACTTATAGGATGGTTTACAGTTGATGTATCACATCTGCGTGTACTAGCTCATCGGATCATCATAATGATCCCGTGGTGAAGTGGGGCGCGTTATAACCCCCACTTCACAAATGTGAAAACTGAGGGTGACAGAAGACCAGGGACATAGCCGAGGTCACAGTTGTGCTGAGCAGGGACGACTGGATTAGGCCTTCTGACTTCAGCACCTCACAATGTCTCTCGGGACGTGGCAAGGGTCCTTGAAAATGTCAAAAGGAGGACAAAGGACAGCTTCCCCAAAACAGACTACTCCCACATACACTAACAGGTACCCCACAATACACCTGCCTCTCCATCTGGTATCTGCTTTGGAGTAACATGTGTTCTAGATGGACAGTCTGAGGCTGTCAATTTCGAGTAAGCATCAATGTAAACAATTATCATAGGTATTTCGTTTTAGTTTTTTAAGATTTTTCTTTTGATAAGATTAAAAATTGGCTGTGCCACACAGAACTGGCAAAACAAAACTAACAGTCTGGGCCTCCATGGCAGGCACCTTGTTTCTTCTCTGCTTAGGCAAGAATTCACCGGCCAGGATCTCCTTATAGAGGATGTTCAGAAAAGGGTAGTTCCAAAGGAAATACCCTCCATCTTCGGCTGGATACTCTTTTTTTAACCAAAACAGCACAGTGGCAATGATCTGAATGGTTTCTCTCCCTTTTTGATAGAAGATACAGTTTTCTTCTTTGGGAGGAATTTTAGTTATGTGGAGACTTTCATGAATTAACTGTGAATATCACCTTTCTTCTAGAGGAAAAAATTCAAACCAGTGCAACTGGCAAGCTCAGTGGTACTAGGAGGATAACACAGTAGATGGGAGGTGGGCTCTCACCTTAAAGAGTTTGCACTTGGTAAGTCTGACAGACCAGACTCGTTAGTAGTCTGTGACCTCACTCACATCTGACCGGCTATCTCACTATGACCATCTTCTGGACCTGCATCCCGTTCAGGGCCACATAGAGCACTGGACTGCCCTGCCTCTTCATCTCCTTTAACCTAAGACAGTTCCCTTGTCTTTGTGTCTTGAAACTTTTGAAGAGAACCAGCTAGCTATCTTCTAGGAGGTTCCTTGATTTGGGTTTCATTTTCTCATCGACATTTCCCCACCTTAGATCCTGAGAAGTCTCAGGGCATGACCCACCAGGAAGAAGAAATGGACCACTTGTCTATCCCAGAAAGGAGATGGCAAGCCTTGCCAGTCTTCCCCTGAGACCACAGGGAAGAGCACACTAGCACCATCTCACATACTAACCAGGAAGGGTACTCATGGAGTCCGCTACTGGTATGAGAATGGGAAATTAAAAACTCCCACCCACATCACTCTAGGATCCAGGCACAGGAGCCGCTGTTCCCACACCAAACCATCCCACTTCTGGTTTGACTCCAGAACCCAGAAGGCTATTGACCCAAAGAGTTCACATAAACCAGAGGAAACATAAGTTTTCTGACAGCTGTTCAGTGGGACGGGAGTTTAGGGAGAACTATTACGCCACAGTAGTAACAACAGACAGTTTCCGAGGTACCAAAATGGTTTGAGGTAATGGTTTTTCACAGACTCAAAAAGGAAAAAAAATTGTCAGTCAAAATCTAGTGATAACGATTAAAGGTGGGCCCCGAAGGCACTTCCATGTTTGAAAAGGGATGAGAACCATTCATCCCTGCCAGCCAGGAGTTGCTTCACGTGACGCTTGGGATGACCCCGTGGGGCTGGCAGGCTCCACGGTGGGGGGGGTCCCAGAGAGAGAGGGCACTGCCCTCCTCTGTTCCAGACTCCCGCCCTGGCTCTGCTCCCAAACTAGTCGAGACCGTAAGTGCCGGAGTCTCCACTTCCCTGTCAGGCAAAGGGGGATAAAAGAGCACTACTTGTCTCAGGTCACACAGATCGCGCACGTGGAGGGCTTAGCACGCCGCCAGGAATTATGTTCTCAGATTTTTGTTCCTCCTTTTTAGGAGAGATAAACATTTGTTTATATCCTGCTTCATCCAGCTGAGGTCCTGCTGCAGAGCTCTAGGTGGTTAACAAGGCAAGGGAGCCTTGAAGAGGCTGAGGACCTTGCTCAAGGCCCCACAAAGCTACAAGTGCTGGAGCTGTTCGGTGCTGGCTGGACGGATTCTCAGAAATGCATGCTCACAGCCATGGAACAAGAATCGCCACGTACAGATGCTAGTTTCGTACGAAGATAGTGAATAGAGCTCCCACCAATGAAAGAAACACAGATTTAATGTTCTTCAATTACACATGATCAAGTTCTGGACATAAAGATAAGGAATGGGATTCTAAGCTCACAGGTAAGAAAAAAGGACCCAGACATCGAGGTACTATTAAGCAAAAAATTCCCTGTAAACTCCCTGGTCCCTTCACTGGAAGCAGTCAGCTGAAGGCGGGGTCAAACAGGGCAAACAGTAATTCTCTAACACATCTTGGTTACAACTTAGTTATCTGCAATATTTACAGCAGCATCGCTCACAACAGCCAAAAAGGTGTCCATCAGCCCACGTCCCCGTCAACTGATGAACGGATAAACAAAACGTGCTATACATGTACAATGCAGTATTATTCAGCCACGAAAAGGAATGAAATTCTGGCACGGGCTACAAAACGGATGAAGCTTGAAAACATTATGCTATGCAATAAGCCAGCCATCACAGATATTCTAGGATTCCACTTAGGTAGGAGGTACCTAGAATGGGCAAATTCCTAGAGACAGAAAGTAGAACGCACCTGCAGGGACCTGGGGCAGGGAGGGAGGAGGGCCGTGACTGTCTCAAAGACACAGAGGTTCCACTGGGGTCAGTGAAAAGGTCTGGGGGACAGGCAGTGCTGATGGGTACACAGCATTCTGAACGTAATTAAAGCTGAGTTGTCTACCTAACAAATGGTTAAGATGGGAAGACCATGTTATGTATCTACCATGCCAAAAAAAAAAAAAAAAGACAAACCAATCCACCATCTGAAGGTGTTCCGTCGTGTGGCCCAGCACCATTATTTGCAGAAAAAACGGTAAAGGTGCAGGAAGCCGGGAGGCAGAGTGTCACAGCCGGTCGTGCAGACCCTCTCAAAACGTACTTGTTACAGTGATGCTTCAGGTGCTTCTTGTAGCTGTCCTCCTGGAACAGGGCGTCCGGGTTGCAGCCCGCCAGCCAGTCGGCATCCTGCACCACGGGATGTGTGCTCTGGGCTTTCACCTTCTTCCCTTTCCTGCCCCTTGGCACTGGGGCAGATAAACCTAGAATCGGAGCAATGATAACAATAGTCAGAGAAGCTTTCTATAATCCCAATTACAATGTTGGACCCAGTGCAATGCATGTGGCAGGGAGACATAGGGTGTTGGTGTTGTGAGGGTCCGAGGTGGCTCTCTGAGAGCCTTTGGTACAGAAAGCATGACGCAGACCTACCAGAGTGATTGACCAAGGCTCGCGTCTGGCCGTCCGCCGTGGGTGTGATCAAGTCCCAGATGAAGCTTTTGATATTCTCATCCCCCTTGTAATGATTGAGACAGTACACGAGGATGGTTCTGCAGATGGTCTCTACGTCCTGCTCAGTGAGCTGGCGCTTGTAGCGGCCATGGGAGAGGATATCTGTCCACCGTCCCCAGCTGCAAAGCAAACGTTCAGCATGTAGATGGTACCTTTCATTTTAGATCTGGGGCTTTCCTTCCACAGTCCGGTAGCAGTGTTAGGAATTCCTGGCTCGAAACTAGCAGTATCTGACATCAGGGGGCAGGAAAGCACTTTGGAGCGCAGGAGTCAAAAACACTCGTTACAGCTCGCGCCGCCTCGGTGCTGGGTTGAACCATCATGGAGGTAATGCCCACGGGCCTGACACAGGCTCTCTCAGTCAGATTCCGGCGGGGCCACAACTCTGGGGGGAAAGGATGCCGGGACCGGGACACCTTGCACTCTGCGTCACCCTGTCACGGCTGGCACGTTTCAATACCGACCAGCTATTTGAGACACACGGTGACCTGAGGGGATGTGGCTGCTCCCACACCTGGGACCCAATGCTGAGGAGGAATGGTCCTATTTCAATCTACCTCAGTGGGATGCAATGGTAACGAAGGAAGACTTGTGAACAGGTTCGAGTTTCCTTTCAACCCAGGGAGTGCTAATTCCCCAGTACAAGAGCATTCACGGGCAGCGTGTTTCGAGAACTCTCAGGCCCTCATGTAAACCGCACATGGTACACAACAGACAGCACACTGTTGACCCTGAATAGACTGTTCGGGGCTATAATCCCAGTTAGACACAGCACTGTGCTCCCCGATCAGGGTGTTGTGGTGTGAGAGCATACAACAGCCGGGCAGATCCTGTCCGTGCCTCGTCTCCCCCGAGGCTGCCGCGCAGGACGGAAGCCAGCCACTCCCTTGCCTTCTTCAAGGACTGAGGGCTGCTCACAGCAGGGAGGCCACGGCAGGAGAGGCACAGGGCCTGCCCCAGCAGGCCAGGAGATGTGTCCTGGCTGGTCCTCTCTGGCTTCTGTGAACTGTTCCTCAAACTGCAGGGCCAACCCTCACCTCCAGGCCTTCGGACACACTGCCCTCTCTGCACGAACTCTCTCCTCCCTGCCCAGCGTCCAACTCTCTCTTCTACCCACGCTAAGCCATGATGTCCACCCATCAAGTCATGTTGCCCTGTGGAATCCCTTCTTGTATAACCCTAAGCCTCAGAAATAGGGAGATGATACCAGAGCTATCTTACAGGAGAGAGACATGCTTCTACCCTCCATCCCCAGTCTTCCCAGACATAACACCATTACAGTTTGCTGCCATTTCTGTTTGTCCACCTGCCTTGAAAAGGGGGCCGTGACTGTCCTGCTCACAGGTGCATGCCCAGTCTCTGAGGATCCTAGCATGGTGCCCAGCTTCTGATAGGTATTTCCTACACAGTGATGCCTAGGGGAGGAAGGAAGGCCCTTCCTCAAAGACATGGCACTCCATGCACACGTCTTAGTTTTAGGAATTATCAAGACACTCCGTTTCTAAAGTCACCAGCAAAATTCTCCACTCTGATCACTGGGCTGAAACATGCAGGCAGGTGCAAGGAACAAAGGGCTCAGGTGTCTGTCCACTATGTAAGAACATAGGAAAGAGCGTCCAGCGTCTGCCCACGACCTAAGAACACAGGGAAGAGTGTCTAACTTGCAGACAATTAGCTTGAGTTACAGAATGGACTTCAGTTGAACTTCATTGATTCTGTATGAAATCACTGATCTGGCACTCACTGTGGGTCTACTGGCACTGCAGTCCTCCCTGAGGGCATAGAGAGGAGAGTCCTGAGCTTCATGGAGCTCTACATGGGGCTCCCGCAGGAGAAGCCTGCTACTCAAGAGTCCTAAACCAATGCGATGAGTGTGATGAACGTGTAAGCCAGACTCTCTGGCGCAGGGTGCCTGGGGATGCAGGTGCTGGAGGTCAGCGACAGGAGCTGTGGGCAGATCAAGTCTGTGGGCTGGGTGTGCGGGGGTAGGGGGGCTGCTGCTCTAGGCAGTGGAAGAACTTGTAGAAAGACAGAGATGAGATACGAGACAGAGCACGGCACACTGAAGGAGATGGAGCGGTCTGTCCCAACAGAAGCTGGGGCTACCCACAGAAAGGACTGACAAGACAGACAAGAGCCAGACCAGAGAGCCCTGTATGCCATGCTAACGGAAGATGCGTGTTCATTCTGAAACTCATGACAATCTGCAGGAAGAAATCATCAAAAGCAGGATGTCATCAGATCTACAGAAATACCGCTTTGGTGGTAGCTTTTTTTTTATTTGAATGGAACTTGCCTGGAGGCTCATAAGATGCCAGAGAATTCTTATTTGCAGATTCAGATATTTCGTGAGCACCCTGCCATCATTCCGAGCACTGTGTGATGAGGGCTCTTCGGAGATGAACGTGATGTGGACCCTGCCTTTCAGAGACACGTTGTCCAGCAGGAAAAGTACAACACGTTCAGAGTTGAAATAACCATCCATTTATGTTCCAGATGAGTTAGAAGAGCTTTATAACTGAGATGATTGCCTTTAACAAGTTTTCATAGCAGAGAAATACTAAAAGACTACCACAGTCTCAAATTTTATGCGAAGCTAAAGTAGGAAAAGATTCTGTAATTTTGAGATGTGGTTCTGAGTTATTAGTCACCAAAAAATAAATGTGGATCTGACATAATTCTAAGGGACAAACTCGTGCTCCTTCAAATGCACAAGGACATGAAGCAAACCCTGAACCAAACCACCCTGGATCCTGTCACAGTGGCTGCTCGGTCACGTGCCTGAGTGCACGATGGGGCATCACAGAAATCCCAACCCAGATACACTTTCTCACACTGATTAGAATTTCGTCTTTAAAATAAAATTCCATTTTTCACACAAGCCTGACTTACCCATAAACGAGCAGATTCTTCTCAACTCTAAAGCACTCGCTCCGTGCGTAGCCCTGTGACCTGTCCTGAGGCCGCCGCGGCTTTGTGCAAGGCTTCTCTTCGGAATCACTTTCCAAGTCTGAGAATTCCATCAGCTCGTCTTCTTTCACTGCACTGTAAAGCCTGGTTTGCTTCCTCACTCTCGGAGTGTCAATAACCAGGTTGTTCTAGAACAGACAGCAGATACATTTGAAACTTCTTTAAAAAAAAAATCCCTTGGGTTACATTAGGTAGAGTTTGAATGGGACCTCTCACTCACCCTCCCATTTAAGGCATCAATATCCAATTCAGCCTTCTTTGCCCACTTTTGCCAGAAATTTGGATCATCCAAGGATATATCTGTCCTATTTCCAGATGCAACAAAACTGGCCTAAAGGGGAAAAAATAAGCATTACTTTGAGATGCTCTTCTCAGAGGCAAAATGCAAAGCAGCTTTCATTTACTCATTCAGCCAAGCACGTATGCATTCCTGCACTGTGAACCAGATGCTGCAGTCGGTGGGCTGGGACGAAAGACCGTCCCCAGGCAGCTCTCTGTCCAGGGGTTTAAACAGATCAGGAAGCAAAAGATGACAGTGCGGTGTAATCAACAATGGTGACAATGGTACATACAGGTCCAGCTAATCTACAGAGGAGGGATCTAGCCAGGTTCACGAGGGGGTGCAGGAAGGGCATTGCTGGGAAAAGGCTCCCCAGAATATAACGTCTGGCCCTGACTGTTAAAAACTCTGAGAACAGGAAAGTATGTGGACACGCTCACAACAGAGCATGTGCGAAGGCTCGGAAGAGAAGAGAGGCAACTGTGCCATGTGACTGGTGATAAGCGTGGTCAGGGGAGAGTAGTTAAAGGTCAGGTTGGTGAGGCAGGCAGAAACCAGGTCACACAGGGCCCTGCACGTCCTGTTAATGGGGTCGGAACTCTATCCTGAGGTAGCCACGAACTCTTTCAAAATAGAAATAATCTCAGGATGGACACAGTCCTATCCAAAGCCACCTGTTGGAGAAATCATACTGGTGTCCCAGGACACGGGAAGGTAGAACTGCAGTGTTTAGAGAGAAAGCCGTGAAGACTGAAAATGGCTCCAGCGGAAGTGGAGAAAAGCAGACGGTCTAGAAATATATTCTTTAAAAAGTAAAGTGGAAGGAGTTAGAACCGAGGTGGATGTGAAGCACGGAGGAGGGGGAGAGGAAGCCAAGAAAAGCCTCAGCAGCCAAGCTGGGCATCTGAATGGCAGTAGTCAGGTGAACCCCGGGGCGCGAGCGTGTGCACGCACATGGAGCCAGAGGGACAGGGATGACGAATGTGGTTGTGCACTCACTGAATGTGAAGTGCCTCTAAGGACAGAGAACAGAACCTGGAAAGAGGCTGAAAGACGTGAGAGAGAAGGTGCTGGGGCACAGAGCCCAGAGGAGGAAGCTTCTGGAGACTGAGGAGCAGGGAACAACCAGATGTCCACAAGCAAAGGGAAGGAGACGGACCCCATCTCACAGCACATACAGAAACTCATTCAAAATGACCACAGACCTAAATGTAAGAGTGAAAAATTATAAAACCCATAGAAGATAACATGAACAAATCTATATGACCTTAGGTTAGATGACAACGTTGGACAACATATCAAAAGCATGAACAATAAAAGGAAAAAAAATGGATAAACTGGACTTCACTGAAATTTTTTAAAGATTTTATTTATTTGAGAGAGAGAGAGACAGAGAGACAGAAAGCACACACAAACAAGCATGGGGAGCAGCAGGCAGAGGCAGAGGGAGACGCAGACACCCTGCTGAGAAGAAGTCCCATGCAGGACTTAATCTCAGGACCCTGAGATGGTGACCTGAGCCAAAGGGAGATGCTTGACTGATTGAGCCAGCCAGGCACCCAGGGCTTCACTGAAATTAAACACCGTTAAGAAAAGACTAGGAGAAAACACTTGCAAATTATTTTATCTAAGGAGAAACTTTTATCCAGAATATATAAAGAATTCTTAATATTCAATAATAAAAGCCAAGTAACTCAAAAGATGAACAAAAGATGTGAAGAGACATTTCCCCCAAAATGATATACTTATTGGCCAACAAGCACATGAAAAGATGCTCAACAGCATCTGAAAATGTAGATCAAACAAGAATGGGATACTTGTTCACATTCCCAAACATGGCTATAATAATCAAAAGTCAATCAAAAAGAAAATAAAAAGTATTGGTGAGGATATGGAGAAACCAGAGCCCTAAAAATCACTGCTGGTATAAAGAGAGAACAGTAGAGTCACTAGAGCACAGTCTGTCAGTTCCTCGAAGGGTTAAACATGGAGCATATATTTGACCCAGCAATTCTATTTATGGTCTATATGTAAGAGAAATGAAAACATACATCCACATAAAAACCTGTCCATAAATGTTTGTAACATTCATAATAACCCCAAAGTGGAGACAGCCCAAAATCATTATCAACTAGTGAATGGATACACAACCCCAATGCCCACTCCTAACGGCTAGAAGAGGTACCCTATGCAATAGGAACGATGTTCAGCATAAAAGGGGAAGGAATTATTGACACATGCTGGGACAAGGGTGAGTCTCAAAGCTACTATGCTAACGTGAAGGGAGCCAGAAACAAAAGACCACGTGTTGTGGGATTCCATTTTATGAAATGTCCGGAGTAGGCAAATCCATAGAGACAGAAAGTAGATTAGAGGTTGCCAAGGACTTGGGGGGAGGAGGGGTGCAGGAGGGGAAGACGGAGAGGCTGACTGCTAATGGGCAAGAGGTTCTGGAGTGATGGAAATGCTCTGAACTTAGATGTGGTGATGGGGGCACAAGTCTGCAAATCTGGTGAAGGCACTGAACCGAACACTTGATATTGGTGAATTGTATGGCAAGTAAGTAACATTTCAATAAAGCTGTTAAAAATCAAGGCACTCTCAATCAAGCAGTGGGAAGGGAAGCTGGGTGGTGACCTTCACCAGGGCTGGTCTGAAAGAGGGATCGGGGGAACGGGGTGGGGGGCAAGCTGGATGGAAGCTAAAAAAACAATCAGAAAGAGAGGCAGTGGGGACAGCTCGTACAAACGCCACTCCATGTGGATTTTAGCTACAAAAGAAGGGTTATGGAGTTGAAGCTGGAGGGCAAAACAGATGAGAGGCTTTTTTTTACGAAGATAGGAATGACTCAACTGTTCTTACAGGCTCCGTCAGGAATCAGGATCTCAGGAAGCAAGATGATGTCAGAGCAGGAGCTCCAGAGTGGACAGGGTGGGGCCAAGGACACAGGAAGCAGATATGAGGCCAAGGTGAGGGGACTACCAAGGCCAAACACAGAGAAGGGAACCCAAAAGCACACAGAGCATCTTCTATGCCTTAGGGCTCCACAGGGGCGGTCGTAAGTCCTTTCCTAATTCTCAGTTATAAAGCCAATGTTATGTATGCACCTTGCGGGCACTTTATAAGGTCCTGCTTTAAGCAAACTCTAGTACATTTCTATAGAAAACCTGCCTCTTCAGGTCAATTCACACCTTAGCAAATGTGGAACCTTTCCCTTCAGACTCAATGGTGATAGTGTGGGTGCGGCGCAGGAGAATCTGATCAATATCTTCTTCGCAGAACTTAGACCCTTCATCCTCCTCATCCATGAGGGCACCATAGGCCCCTTTTCGGAGCAGATCCTCTATTTCTTTCTTGGAAAGTTGCTGTACCTGTTTTAGTGAGATATTTAAAGTCATTTAGAATGGGAAAATGTTTGTAGACAAAACAAATGCCTCATTGTACTCAAGGAGGAATTTTTTATTTTTTGGAAGACTTAATTCTTTGAGAGAGAGAGAGAGAGTGCGTGCGAGAAGAAGACCACAAGCGGGGAGGGAGAGGGAGGATACAGACTGAGGCCTGATGTGGGGCTGGATCCTGAGACCCTGAGATCATGACTGCAGCCACAGGCAGAGCCACCCCGGCACCTCTCAAGGAGGATAAACTGGACTCATAAAAAGGACAGTGTGGCAGGGACGCCTGGGTGACTCAGTCGTTAAGCGTCTGCCTTCCGCTCAGGTCATGATCCCAGGGTCCTGGGATGGAGCTCCACATCGGCTCCTTGCTCAGCGGGGAGCCTGCTTCTCCCTCTGCCGTGCCCCCTGCTCGTGTTCCTGCTCTCGCTCAGTCTCTCTGTCAAATAAAGAAATAAAATCTTTAAAAAAAAAAAAAAAAAAGAGAGAGACACTGTAACAAAACAGGCTGAAAAAAGTGAGGCTGGAAAGTGATTCGCTGCCAGATCACTTCTTCCCATTAGCTAAGCCAGGCTAAGGAGAGCCCAAAGAGCGGCAGGGCCCAGGCCAGCGCGTTACCCCGTTGGCGGCGCTCTCTCTCCCACTCATGGACTGCAGCACAGCTTTATCCAGGCCGAGCTTCAGACTCGCCTTGTCGAACATTTCCCTCTCGTAAGAATTCCTCGTAATCAGCCTGTAGATTTTCACAGATTTGCTCTGTCCTATCCTATGACATCTAGCCTGAGCCTGGAAGAAAAAGAAAACGAATGGCTACCGAAGAAAGAAAAGACTCACGTGCCCGTTTCCAGGGCCCCCGTTCCCACACGCAGAGGCGCAGTCCAGAAGGTTCACACACTAAGAAATCATTCGGGCATTATCAAGGCAGTGACTACTAGTTGGTTCATTTGCCCGATCGTGGGACACCACCTGAGTGGTAACCATCCATCTTTACTGGTTTGACTAGGGAGTTTTCATCATAGTGGAAGGACTTTGGAAAAAAAAAAAAAGGCATCCAGGGATGATTCTGTTGTGTGTTTACCTGGAGATCATTCTGGGGATTCCAGTCGGAATCGAAGATGATGCAGGTATCAGCAGCAGTAAGATTAATGCCTAAACCTCCCGCCCTTGTGCACAGGAGGAAAACAAACCGATCAGAATCAGGTTTGGAGAATCGGTCGATAGCTGCCTGGCGGAGATTTCCTCTCACTCTGCCGTCGATCCTCTCATACGGGTACCTAGAAAACGTCAGGATTAACAAGGAAGCCAGGAACAGGCACGTGACTAGGGCAAGCTTGTTTCTTTTCGTAAAGCGAGTATTACAACATAGGATATACATTACCGAGAAATCATCTCAGAGCAGACAGGTTTTAATGGTAGTTTGGCATATAATTGGTGGAATCCTCAAAAATTAAGTTCTACTTTACTTCCTCGCTAGTAAAATAACAAGTCTAAAAACATCTGACATCTCTAGCAGTCAAATAACAAACGATTCTGCTTTTCGGTGAGACCCACTCTCCCCTAGCCAAAAGAAAGAAGTGGGAAACGAAATGGCCGTCCAAAGTACGCAGAGTCCTACTGTAGTCACCGCATGCAGTGACCAGGCCCTGTACCCCGACGGTCTTTAGAGAGGGGTATGACACAGCTCCCCCCCTCCTTCCCCTCTGTTATGAATGTCACTTCGAGGTGAGCCACTTGGAGCCCCATGAAAGGTCATTTTTTATTTCCTTTTTATTCTTATGGCACAGTGGCCTCACCGTCTCTGAATGAGGTAGTCCTCCAGTATGTCCAAGCAGCGCACCATCTGGGAAAAGATAAGCACCCTGTGGCCACCAGCCTTCAGTTTTGGCAGCAGCTTGTCAATCAGCACTAGCTTGCCAGCAGCCTGGATCATCGCCTGGAGCTGAAAATCTGGAGAGTCGGCATTGTGTGTTTCTTTAAACTCTTCCAAAATTTTCTCTTCAGCACCTGCAGAGATTGGACAGCATAACGTGAATACTGTAAAAGGTTTTTATTACTAAAAACAATGAACTTGCTTTCAAAACCCACTGCTAACTACAGGAACCAGAATGCCACACTCGTGCTTATGAACATGAATCCGGCCACTTACTAGAAGTCAGGTCTACAACAAAACCACGGAAGTATAAAAGGGATCAAAGTTTTAAGCACAACACATTTAAACATTTGGGGGGGGGGGGAAACCCACATTTTCCAACAAACAAATGTTTGCTGTCTGTAGAAACTGAATTTCAACAACAGACTGTCAAGCCAGAAGTGGCAGAAACAAGCCAAGGGCCAGATACCTACAGAAAATTTGGAACTCAATCGCTAAAGAAATGAAGAACTGTTTACTAGCTGAATATAAACACAAACAACAAAATCTGTTCTGAAGCTAAGAAACAAGGGAATCGGGTTCTAATAATGACGGTGTCGGGGCAGTAATTTTTGTATATAATCGCGTGTAAATACAGCCCAAAGGAGGGCAACAAAAGGAAATTCATTTCTCAGGATAATTCTTAGGGATTTTGGGGGGGCGGTGGGGTTTCTGAACACACGTCTTCTGTTGCAATCTCTAAACCCCCACTCTACATTCATTCTCATCTGGCAGTTTCATGAGATACAAAAACTCTATCTTGAAGTAGCCAGAGCTTTTCAAGCGTTTCAAAAACAAGAGCAGGAAACGACCTTGTCTCACATAAGGCTTCTATGCTTAGCCCTCTTTCTCTTAGCCTCCTGCAGAACTCGGCTTGAGGCAGAGACGCCTCAAGAGAATGACATCGCCAGGGAAGAAGCGCTTATGCCCGCCGCCCCATTCCCCAAACACACCCAGGCTAAGCTCCCTTCAACTGCTTAGCTGCTGAGCTTAGAACATGGGGGCACCCTGGTCTGGCCGCCTCCCGTCTGGGGAGTTAATCAGGCCAGGGCTGCTGTGCTCAGCGCCTCTCCAGAAAGAGGGGGGGAGGGGTGTCACTATTCTTTAGGAAAAACAAACAAATCCACCTAATGCAACTGGTTCCCAGCCTTCGACTGTGCCAGAGTGTAAACTACTCTTCTTACCACCAGTTTGAAACATGTGTGAACTAACAACACACGAGAGGAGTACGTGGAAGTCTCGGACGGGGCTTACAGGCTAGGTGAGGGAGACCACACAGCCCGTAGGAACTGCCACCAGCAGCAGCGGAAGGAAGGAAGGCACCGTCCTATTTCCACTCAAAGGGCACCTGTGCAAATTCAGTTACAGCACGGCCATACGCGGAAATACAGCTTGTTAATTATTAATCAACAAAGACTCTCCCTGAGAACAGATTAAAGTCACTTAATGCCCTTACCCAGGCACTAAGGCCTCTGCAAAGCACACTGTTCCTTGGGAGGAAGGTGGCCGGGCTGAGAAGGCCAGCCGGGTTGGCATCGCTAGTGCCTCCCTCCCTCTTCCGCAGGAGTAAGAGGCTAACTAACACTCAAGACCCTCCTCCACGTGGGGAGAAGAGGGGACAGGTTTTAATGAGGAAAAGGTAAAAACAAAATGCTGTGGAAGAGCATTAATAGGAAAGTTCTTGAATAAAGAATATTCTTGAATAAAGCTGAATCATATTTTTCAAAACATGAAATGCAGAAATCTAGGTTCTGGATTCAGGACAAGGTGGCCCTCAGGAGACAGGGAAATAGGTTTAAGTCTATATATTACGGTATGTCTTTTTAAAAAATTTGTTCATGTGCAAGACAGTGTAAGTGCTTTACAACTCAGAAATAGATTTTACTCCTGGTATTTGGGCAGTTATTTTTTTGTCTATGTGAAAATTCTAACTCAGAATCAGTATATTGGTTTAAAACAAGCTAAGGGTCAATGAAGTCTTCAAAAATGAAATAATCATTTGACAAGATAAATATCAGACATTAGAATATTTGAGTAAAAAACTGAAAATACAAATAATTTCTCAAATTAGCAGAGAAATATTTTTCATTTTAAATTTATTCAGAGATAAGAAAAATAACTTCTTTGCTTTTTGACTGCTACTAATAATTTCTCATCTTATAAAGAACAGTCAAAACTAAAATACATTTGTTCTTACCTGACAAAAGCTACTGCTGAAACTCAATCCAGCTCTTTGCTATGAATTTGAGGTTCTTAAAACCGCAGCCAGTTTTAAAGATATCAGCAAACAGATTTCCTATAGGATTCTCCTAGCACTGTACTTATTATAGACAAATTAAAGGAAAGAAGGTCGGGGAAGGTGATGATGGAAAGCAATTTCTACCTTTCGATGTCATAGCCAAAGTGCCCAAGTTTACCAATTATTTACCTTGATGTTAGATTTCTAAATATCAGTGTGAAAATTAACCAGAAATAGGTTATCACAAGCCAAAATACTTTGTTCACACTGTCCTAAATTATTGTTCATGCTATATTTCAAAATGTGTGTGTGTGGGGGGCAGATATCAAAGACAACTTGAAACCAGCATGGAAGTCTTCTCACTAAACAGATGGTCATGGTGAGGACAGGAACTGCAATGTTTGCTAGCTTTCACGAGAAGTTATTATCTAGCCAATGTCATCCAGCCACAAACAAGGTATTATTGTCTTTTGAAGATTACCAGGAAAACAGTTACAGTTTTCTATCTGAAATTCATTCCATCATGCAAGCTTTGGCTGGTTTTCTTTCTGTCTGCTCTTCTCAGTAACTCCTCCAGCCCCCAGCAATGACAACAAATGACCCTTAGGGGACCTTGACCAAGTTTCCGACATCACTTGCACTCTCACACCAGGAACTTAAAACTGGATATTCCATTCTACTGAAGTAAAGCAGCAGCTGCAGACACTTACAAGTGCTCACAGAGCACCCCAAACACTGTGCTAAGCACTTAAGACATCAACCCACATTTAAAATATTACTCGGTTTGTGTTCTACTGTCATTTCTAATTTTCTTCCTTCTGCTTTGCTTACATTACCACAGCTTACCAACTTGCACGTATAGTTGCTTCCACTTTTCACAGTTACAGAGTGTGTCGTGCTTTCCTGGAATGAACCTGAGCTTGGCTGGGGCCGCCTGACCCTGCCACCGCCCGTATAAATGTCAACGTAAACTGCCACACTGAAAATGCCCTTGAACTGGCTCGATACATGTGTGGAGAGCCAGCACGTCGGTATACGTTCTGCTCCAGATTGCAGATGAAAATGGGCGATAGGGCCATGGAGCAACCTCGGTGAACCCCAACATCCAGGTTAAGTTATCTAGGCAGTTGTAATGCCTAATGTGGAGGGCAGGGTGCACATGTATCTTTAAATTACGACTTCTCAACTAAGGGCATATTTTGGGCTTCACAGACACTTCATCACCTAGAGAGGCAGAAACACTGACCCCAAGGTATGATCAATTAGGACAATGGCCACAGACCCAAGTCTCACAAGTCCTAAAAGACTCCAGGTAAACCAAGAAGTATAGCAGATGACCCTGCAGAGCAATCAGCCAAGGAAAGGACCCACCAGCTGTGCTGGGGAGGGGACGGGGCGAGGGGGACCAGACGCAAAACTCCTCCCTCGACGTGTTCGATGCGGGTGACTAGTATGTAAGCAGACAAGGCAGACGTGACGGAACTGACGGCCACCCGAGGTCAGCCCTCTCACACGCATCCTGCAGCGGCATTTCAGCTCTTCTGCGACGGCTCTCGCTTCCCCCTTGGAGGCTACTCTTCCTCATTTTCTTTTTAGCAAACATTAAATGCAAGCATGTGTGTGTGTCACATAAGCACAGGCATTGTACTCACACCACCAGTCACCCTAGGCGCCAACCCCAGCTCCCAAGCTCAGGCACAGGCTGGTTGATGCTCCCTGTAATGGCCTCATGGGCTCCTAAACACGTGGTGCTTGGCAGGACCGCTGCTGGCAGCAGCAAGCACGGAATCACCACGCACAGCACTCTCTATGGAAGACAGAGCTAAAAGCACAACATCGTAGCAGGGAATTCATCGATGTCACACCACGGCAGTGACCACAGAGGCAGCGCTGAGGTGGTCTTGCAGGGGTGGGCCACTCTGTCATCTCATAATAGGAACTTGTGGGGCTGAGGTAGCTGACAGGTGTGTCCCTCAGGAACAGGGGGTCAAAGATCAAGAACTCTTTAAGTTAGCTGTCCTTGAACTTCATGGACTGTGAACCAATCTTTGTTCCTACTCCCCTGCAAGGGAACCAAATTGCACACAAACACCGCAACGTGGCGGGCCAGCCCCCTTCTTTAACTTGTATGAGCTCCGGCCACAACAGCAGGCAGCAAGAGCCTCCGAGCAGGTCTTTCAGCTTATATGTCTTTCCCTACTCCCTCCCATCTGTTTTATACGATGCTGCCAGATCAAGCATCCTGAATCATTTCTCAGCTCAAACACAAGCCCTGGTTCTCCAGGGCCTGCAGACGAAAGCCCAAATCCCATGGCCCGGCCTTTGAGGCTTTCCACAGCAGGGTCTCAGTATGTGCCTGACGTTCACTGCCCCACTGTTTCTGACACGGACTTTACACTTTGGGCAAGTTCCCCTTTGCTTTCCTGTCTCTTTGTCTTTGCTCATGTTATTACATCAGCCTCAATGCCCTTCCTTTTTCTGACCCTGACTGGCAAACTCCTTCCCACCCCCATGGGACTGTCTCAGTGCCACTGCTTTCCCTGTGGCTTCTCTCATCTCCATCGCTGACAAGCCTGAGCCTCCTGTATCCTCCAGAGTGTCCCACACATCCCAGGCATGCAATGTTTACCCTTTTAATGATTTTGGGAAGTATACAATATAGGTTTTTACCCAAATCAGTTATGTGACACTGTCAATTCAGTTAAGAAAACAGGAAGACCATAACGTACCCATCAGTAACAGAAACAAACTGTTATCAAAGTTTTAAAATGATCTCTCCTTCCTAGGGAATAGGTCCTAGAGGTCTCTAGACCGAAATTCCCTCCTGCCAAAGACTCCAGACAGCTGACAGCTGCCTTCTCACACCAGTTCCTCTTCAACTTCTCTGATTTACACACACACACACACACACACACACACACACACACAGCAAAAAAGTCTCAGCTGAGGCCAATCTCTCGTTAACTATTAGCACTTCTGATGATTTTTAGGCATTAGTACCAACACCTCCTTCCGAGGGGTGAGACACGGAGGCAGAGAAGTTGGAGAATGGTGTGCTGAGGCCCCGTGGCAGAGCTCAGCAGGGGCAATGGTCCCTCACTCGCAGCCACCAGAGAAGGAGGGGTCAGGAAGAACAGGAAGTTGGTGAAACCCGTGCTGAGGCGACAGGATCCAGTAACGACCACAACGCATCGAATCCTCCGTTGGGAGGGGGGAGAGGATTTCTGGAGTCGCCCAAACACGTCCACCGGTGCCACGGCTCACCGTTAATAAGGTACGGATGATTGCAGCACTTCCGTAGCTCCATCATAGTGTTTAAAAGGTTAGGGACGTTAGCTTGACCACCACCTTTGGAGAGAAATGTGAAATTCTTCTCCAGGATGGCTCGGTAATATTTCTTCTGAATGTTTGTTAGCTCAACTTCAATAATAGTTTCTTCTTTGGGGGCCAAGTTCTTTTCCACATCCTCCTTGAGACGCCGCAACATCATTGGCTTTAGAATAGCCTGGAGTTTCTGCACCTACAAAAGGACCTTAGGTCAATGCCGGTTTCGTGATTCGCTTGCATACTTTAACATGAAAAATCAGGATTATTTTATTCACTTAGCATCGGTTTTTATTTGTCAAAGCCCAGTAAGGGCACGAAGGCACTAATCTCCCAGCTTTCATGACAGAGGTGCATGAAGGTTGAATGAGGCCATGTTAGGTGGCCTATTTCAGCTGCCTGGGGGCCTGAACAGCCAGAAGAAAAGAACCCAACAGTAGAAAAGAACCCAACTGATTCACCAAACTTTCCCTTCTGTGTGTCTTAAGCCACAGGGATGATGAGGAAGAGGGAAGAGGTGATCTCATGGGACATGGGAGTGCTAGGCTTCAGGTTCCTCCCACTCTGGAAAGAGCTAACAGAATGAGTAGGCCAAGAGTTCCCTAGTCCCTGCATCAATAAGCAGAGATGTCGCTCTCTGATTCCCATTTCTACTGACTGGCAATAGGATATATAGCAGATAAGATCATTTTTATCTTAAGAAAGCAAAAACCAAAACAAAACAGACTTCGCTCTGAACTAAACTAGGAGGCTTCAGACAGTAAACTGTAGAGGGGCGGACATAAAGACCAAGACCAAAACTACAAGCATATCTGTTTCAAAACCAGTATAATAATAAAATGTTCCCATAACTCCTAGGATGTATAAAATAACTATTTGCTTTTCATACACAAACTTCATTTATTTATCACAGAAATCTTTTCAAGTAGTTTAAATGAAAATATGTAGACAAGAAAAGTAAGCAATGTGGCCAAGCATACACAGCTAAAAAATAAAGTTAGAATCCCAAAACTCAAGGAGGCAGATAACTACAAATTCCCATGCCTTCTAACACTGTGCTCAGAAGTATACACAGCAGGGGCACCTGGGTGACTCAGTCAGTTAAGCCTCTGCCTTCATCTCAGGTCATGATCTCAGAGTCCTGGGATCAAGCCCTGCATCAGACCCCCCGCTCAGCAGTGAGCCTGCTTCTCCCCAAATAACTAAAATCTTAAAGAAAGAAAAAAAAGTACACAAAGCAAAATCATTGACCTGAATAGCACGGCAGTCTCTGAAAATTGAACATGAACAGGTAAGTAACCTCTCCCAACAAATTCCAACTGCCCTTCTTGAGGGCAAAGAGACAAACAAGAAAACCTCCGTAATGAAGACTTGGAACGTTCAAGGAAAGGAGATACAAAGCTCACTTGACTTGACTTTTTCTAAGAAGCTAAACAGCAATGCTTTGCCATTTCATGGGTTAACCTTCAGTTACATGACTCAAGTACAAAGTAGACATGATGAGTACCTGTTCTTCTGTTTTCAGATCACCAAATTCTTGCATAAAGGTGGTTTCTGAAGGGAAGCGACTCGGTTCCAAGAAATGCAGCAAGCTGAAGAGCTCTTCCACAGTGTTCTGGAGAGGCGTCCCCGTCAGCAGCACTTTGTGTTCCTGCAGGTGCGCAAGGAAGGCAACTGAACAGAAAGTTTCCTAAAACGAAACCTTCTCCCCTGGGGCGCCTGGGACGTTCAGTCAGTCAAGTGCCCAACTCCTGATTTTGGCTCGGATCATGATCTCGGGAACGCGGGTTCAGGCCCCAGACGGGCTCCGTGCTTAGAGAGGACTCTGCTTGAGATTCTCGCCCTCTCCCTTCCCTCTCTGCCCTGATCGCACACATGCTCTCTCTATCTCTCTCAAATGAATGAAATGTTTAAAAATAAATAAATGAAGCCAAAACCTCTCTCTAGATATCCTTTTCCCCACATCTCATGAATGCTCCCTCAGCATCCACCATTTGTAAAGGTAGAGGGCACAAAGGCAGAGACACGAGAAAATCATGGACCCTGCTTCAGACAGACTCACGGCGTGGGCCCTCTAGAACGCGGCAGACCCCATAAACATGCCACACCATTTCATTTCTTCCTGGGGTTATTAGGTCAACATTTTAGAGCCACGGCTTTGCAAGTCTCCTGGGTCCCAATGCTTTTTTCTCCACCGAAGTTTTTTTCCTAAAGTCCCTAGACTCCGAGAACGCGCACATGCCTCTTTCTCTTCTCCCCATCCGCTTCCTGCATGACTCACTCTGGAGACAAAAGAAGTTCTTCTACATGCAACAGCATATGAAAAACTATTTTGTTCTGCAAAAATTTCAAACTAGTGAAGAGGTCAGCTTGGTTTTAAATACCACAATCACTTTTTTTTTTTTTTAAAGCAGATGCTATTTCTAACTTTGTTTCTTTGAACCAAGTTAGGTTATTTCTTTCAGATAATTCTTCCTGTTTACGAGCTCTTGCTCTAACTTTCCTTATGCATCTGTATCCTCGTCTTTGTATTTTTTTTTTTATCCAACACAGAGGAGCTATTTCTCAGTGACCAGTTTTAACAATGGTGAGTTTATTAATCTTAAGGATCTTATTATTTAGTATTTTGTTTGGCCACTTGATACATAGTACAGCAAATAAAACTATTTCAGAAAGTGACCCTACCTTCTAGTAGGTTCAAATTATTCGGACTTAACGTGCAATCTGACAAGACCTGGTTGCCGACTAGAGAATATATGCTCAGTAAATACGAGATAAGTGATGTAAGGAGGGTAAAAACACACTCATTTTTGTAATATCCACCATATCTTTTATGTCAAGGAAGTTCTCTGAAAGTAAGGTAAAGCAGTTCAGTTTGCTTTTCTTTCTCCTCTTCTCCCTTTTGAATAAAGATGTCTCTCAGGAAGATACACAGACCAAAGTCATCTTCAGACTCACTAAATTCACAAAGAGTAAGGAGTCTGCAAATCAGTTCATGGTTTTCTAATATAGGGGTGTGTGGATGGCTCAGTCAGTTAAGTGTCCAACTCTAGATTTCAGCTCAGGTCATGATCTCAGGGTTGTGAGATCCAGGCCTGCATTGGGCTCCATGCTGGCTGTGGAGTCTGCTTAAGATTCTTCCTCTCCCTCTTTCTCTGCACCCACCCCCCTCTCAAAAAAAAAAGAGAGATGATATTCTAATATATAACCATACTGGTGGGTAACATGGGCCATAGTCTCTGACATACTTTGGTTTTAAATTACCTTATCAAAGAATTTTTTTAAACTGTCACAGACTCAGGAAAGAGCTATATTGATACTAAAGACTATCTCACAATTT
The DNA here is from genome assembly GCF_022355385.1 of Mustela nigripes. NCBI lineage: Eukaryota > Metazoa > Chordata > Mammalia > Carnivora > Mustelidae > Mustela > Mustela nigripes. Next base: position 127,352,685 of record NC_081559.1, on the reverse strand, counting down.
TCTCCTATCCCTTATGACTGAATTAAATCCTTAACCTCTAAACAAATACTTCAGAAAAAACCTTTTTAAATTACTCATTTCAAAATAAGTGTACCTGAAAAAAGGAAAGGGGTTCTTTTTTTTTTTTTTTTTAAGTTGAACAGCAGACTTAAAGTCATAATTCCGAGATTAAGACCTGAGCAGAGATCAAGAGCTGGCCACAACCAACTGAGCAACCCAGACGTCCCGAGAGGGACTCCTTTTTTACGCTACTTTCCCTCAAGGGCTGTTGAAAGCCAGTTATCCCAAATGATTACACACAAGACATTTTCATACGGTTACATATGAGTAGTGGAATAAAACCAGGTTTCCGTTTGAAAGTGACTGTGGAATAACACGTGGTGAATACACAGAGTGTCACGCAACATCATGTAAGAGACTCGGACCAGCAAGCTTCTCACCTCCAAGCTCAACTATGTCAGCAAATATGCTTTTGGCTTGAAAACATTACCATTCTTTTTAGCTCTGCTGGAGTGATGACCATTTAATTTCATTTCAGCAGACTCCTTAATTTGTATGAGACCTCCTGACAATGACGAGATGATAGAATCAATGAAGAACTCCTACCACCTCCAGAGAATCCCCTCCTTGTCACCGAGGGACAAGGAGACAGCTCTGCTTTCCGGAGCTCCTGTGGAGGATGGTGGAGACCACAATTGTCCCTCTACAGATCATCTTCACAAGCATTTCCTTTGCAATGGGAGAGCTGAAGACACTCAGTGGCCCTCTCTTTCTGAGAATGCACTTAGAACATGACCCTCCTCAAGCCCATCTTCATCCTCACTGAGTCCTAGTGCGGGAAACAGCGGTCCCTTCCGACCTCCTCTGCAGCTGGTAAACTTACTGGTTGTTATTCTTGCCGTGACTAATTCCAGGAAAGAAGAATAAGAAATGGCCAGTGTATAAGTTCTCATAGTGTTTACTGTAAGTAAGGACTTAAAGGCCAACCAATGAGTTCTTCAGAACTAGACAAATACAACTGCATTCTAATTCAAAACAACCATACTGTGTTCCATCTTGAAAACATCTCCTCTAAGATTCTTGATCATCAGAAAAACTATTATTTTGTTCATCTGCTTATCATAGATTCCCAGTGGGTGAGCCAAGAATGAGTTAGAGGTATGCAAGTCCTTGAGGCAGCCAGCAGGGCTGAGAGTCAGGATCCCAGGGCCAGTCACCTGCGGCCATGGGCAGCATTCTCAGCTTGCCCTACGAGGACATACTGTAATGTACACACAGAACATTACCACTTTCTAGATGTGCCATTATGTGAAAAAAAAGGGAACACTGCAGTATGTAACAGAAAAATTATCTGGGTAAGAGATTCTATCCATTAATGAAGGGTTACTAATAAACAACAGAAAATCATTTCACGTCTCCCAATGACAATCAGACCATATGATGTTGAAGCATTTAACTCATCTGTATGCACCAATGGAAGATAGTTTGCAGTTAGAATCAACTCCCTGGGAGCACAGAAACTAATAATAGGAAACAACTTAGATAAGCTTAGGTAACTATTTAAGCCTTCAGAAAATAGTACTGTCTTTTCTATGGACCACTGTGAAGATGGGTCCCTACTCAGGTAGCCATAGAGTACCTCACCAACGCTCACATTTGCCTGCAAACGTTAAAGCTCAGGTGCTGCCCAGAAAGACCAAATACAGTTGCAGAGTTTCTATTTTCCACATGCTCACCTATGTCTTCAAGACTAGTCAGTGTCTCTTAAGTGCTCTCCTTTCTTTTGTGGACTGGTCACCAATAAAAACTGATTTGAGAAAGGTCTTAGGATGGGAAATCCCATCCTTAAGAGAATAATTCAGTCCGACTTTTTCCCTTTAAATAAAACTAGATTTTGTTTTTAATTAAAAGAATCGCTGGCTAATGAATAAAAGAAATTGCTTCAAAGAACCAGCTGCAACAGAAAGCTTTTAAGTGTTTTTTTTGGTGGCACCAGTCTTCAGTAAAAAAATTTATAGCCACGAACGTATAGAATGTTCTTCCCATCTCAAACTCTCAATTAACAAGAGATCAAATTAATCTACAGAAGTCAACATCAAAGAGATTTTAAAATCTTTTGCACTTTTTAAAAACTCAGCAAAACATCCAAGACATACTGAATGACAGTAACATAGCTTTTAAAATGTACATTAAAAATGAAAACAAGTGATCAAAACCCACCTTGCAAACTACAGAGAACAAAGAAGTCTGAGGATGACTGAAGTCATTTCTGCCAGGAAACCAAACACACAGAAGCATGGAACAGAAAATCAAACAAATCCTAACACCTCTACATTATCCCATAATACTCCTACCAAAAACAATCCAGAAAAATCGCATCAGGAAAACCTGACCACCTCTTAGGAAGCAGGGAGAGGATGGGGTAAGTGTGGCGTAAAACTCCAGATCAAATTCAAGGTCTTAAAATGCCCCAAACGTCTACACATCTCTGTGAACTTGACCAATGCCAGGTATTAACCCGTGCAAAAAACTTGCACCTACAAGTCCTACCGGATCCAATGTGTCAAAACCACTGAGCCCTAGAATATAGCTTCACTATAACGATTGGGACAAAGCCTGGCCTACCAGTTTATGAAATGGCAATATTTATTAATAAAAGGCAAAAGCAAATATTTGAAACTCACTTCAGAGAAAGCATCCTGACTATCCCCTACTGTAACTGTGCAAAGTCACCAGCCAACAACATAAGAATCAAGAATGGCACCAACTTCTGAGAAACTAAAAGCTTGGGAGGACGTATCACCATATTGGACAGGCTTGGCAAACACAGGTATCAGTCACATTCAGAGCAGTGGGAACACTGAGTCAGTAACGATTCTATGCGGGTTCAATGGAGTCATCAAGACGATCACTGACCAAGTCCATCATCTTCAGCCCCTCCAGCAGCTTGCAGTTCCTATTCTTCAGCCTGTGGGCTTCATCAATGACTACACAGCGCCATGGAATATTTCGCAGCTCAGGACAATCCGTCAAAATCATCTCAAATGTAGTGATGATGGCATGAAACTTATAGGACCCCTTTATCACTCGACCCTATGAGAACAGTTCTAAATTATTATTTAGGATTAGAGATTGCATTAACTTTGATTAATAAATAGCATAAAACAGATGTATTTATCTTTTGGGGACATCTTTATTTTACGTAACACCTGTATTTTGTTTTTCAGGTGTTTGGCAGGGGAGCTTTAAAAACTTTTTCCTTTATAAAGAAATCTGAAATTTGTTAGTAAAATTTCCTACCTAATTTCCCTACAGATCTTATGTAATAAAGTGCCATGAAGTGTGGTCATTCCAGTTATAGCCTACAGACCCCAAAGAGGCGAAAAGCCAAGGGGATTAAGTACTAAGGTAGCTTTTAAAAACTTTACTACTGTTTTAAACCTTTTTTTTTTCTTGTAACTTAATTTTGACTATTGAAGTACTAAAATGAAAAAAAAAATTTACTTTTAACTATCTCTCAAATGTAGAGATAAATACTAAAACAGATTTCAATTATTTTTCTCCTTGAAGTATTTAACTGTAGATTTTATACTTAAAGCAAAACTATAAAACAAAACTCTGTCCTATTACCAGTAATATGACTTCTCCTTACCACCTACAGCTTAAAACTATGTTAGCAGATACTATTCTTCCCTGTCATTTACAATGCTTTACTGTCGGTATCCTAGAATAACTGTATACAGGCAATAAAAATAAGTAAAAAATTGTACCAAGTGCTCCTAAGAGGGCAGAAGCTCTTCCCTTTGGGTATATTTCACTCATTGCATGCCTAGTAATTTTTACTTCTAGTAATAGTTTAACAAAATATTCTTTCCACTTATATTTAAAAAATCCATTTTTTGTTTAGCTTTTCTTAGGCTTGCAAAATAAAACCAATTAGCATATCAAAACATTAAATGATAAATATTTCATTTATTCTGATCAGATAATCTGAATAACCAAAGCTATACAAATTAGCCATACTTACAAGATGTGAAAATATAACACAACTGGGTAAGAAATCTAGAGCAAATTTCTCAATTTTGTAAAATCTAGACCTTCCCCCAAAATGTCATAGACCATTTTACTATCCAGTACCTTGAAACGTATATAACAGGCATAAAGAATACCACTTGTGACGTTTTACCTGGGGATCTTTGAAGTACATTTCATACAACTGAATGGTCCGACGACTAGCTTGACTCCCATGATACACAACCACGTTCAACTCTGTCCAGGTACGGAACTCCCTTTCCCAGTTGGGGATTGTGGACAATGGGGCAATTACTAAAAAAGGGCCATGGATTCCTTTCAAATATATCTCATAGAGAAATGTAATGGACTGGATAGTTTTTCCCAAACCCATTTCATCTGCTAAAATGCAGTTTCGCCTTTGGGAAGGAAATAAAACACAAGAAGTTTAGTAAGCACAAATATTAGACACTGCTTTCTTTTCACAAAATACATACTATTATAATCACAAATGCATATCTCAAATGTTCTCTTAGTTCGACCAAATACATTTCTTTTTCAACAAAATCCTCTAAGGCATAAAAATCATTTCTACATACTTCTATTAATATCTCTCCATTAATGTTTGTCAGATAAATATGAAGCATACTTCCAATCCTATCTGTTTTTCATCATTCTTTTTAGACATTAAAGTGTGACATTACTTGATCAATATTTTCAGTGACTACAAAAGAGAACAGCTACAGGCCTTCATACAGGTGAAGAAAAACGTGCTGTACATACATGTTGTACCAATTGAAAAGTAGCCAGTTTACTCCCTCCAACTGGTATTCCCTGAGTTTGTTATTGTTTTTGTACTCCCTGGAACTCTCCGATTTCTTCCAATCATCAGCAGGAGGTCGCTCCTGTTTCAAATATAGTAAATCCCATTAGTGGTTTCTCCAAGGCCACACCACAGTAGGCTATTTTCAAATTAAATCCTTCACCGTTAGCCAAGTCTTACCACACGCTCTGTTTCTGGCTCCCTGGACATTAGTTTCTCAAACTCTTCGATCTTCGCTTGATCTATGTCCTGCCTTAGCTCCCAAGTGCTGTCTTCATATGGCAGGGAGCACCACTTCACCAGGTAGTGAGTCACCGGCTGGGCCAGATTGGAATAAATTAGAATTGGATTCATTGGATGGAAACACACACACACACACACACACACCCCTACTTCCTGATAGATACTACACCCCAGCAACAGTGAGAGTGAATTGGGAGAAGTTTATTTAAAACTGCGACCATAACACAGTCATCCCTAGTTAAATCGTAACAAGTGTAAACTGGAAATAATATTACTAGGTATCATGAGAACCAGCTAATTTTTATCTAATTCACTGCTATGTTGAAAAGCCAAAAAATATGAAGAAATGGCCAGGAAATAACACAGCTGAATTTTAAGCCTTATTCTTACCTGTGCAAAATCATTTACCAGGTGTCTGATTCAGACTTATATGGTAAATCATCATAGTATGTTTACAATACTGGCTAGTTTCTTAAGGAATGAGAAACAAGCTTATTACCATCTCTGCCTTTTTCTTAAAGAGTAAGTATTACTTGTATTCAATCACATTAAAATAAAGTATTTGAGGGGTGCCTGGCAGGCTCAGTCGGAAGGCAGGCAACTCTTGATCTTGGGGATGTCAATTTGGGCCCCATGTTGACTGTAGAGATTACATAATTGAAACTTTAAAAAACAAACAAATAAATAATAAAGTGGGCTCTTGTAGACTGGAAAACAAAATATTTGGGGTAATGCAGATCAACAGGATCTCCTTTGTCTTTCCTCTAGAAAATACTTGGGTTGTCAAGCATTCACTTCAAGATTAAGGTACTCTGACCTGGTAGTGATGTTAAAAACATTCACTGTACTACATAAATATGCGATAAAACAATTTTCTTTTAAGTACAGCCAAGTAAAGCTAGAAAAGTAAACATCACATTACAGATATGGTCCTTAAAAAATCATGGACTTCATGACACAGAGTTTGGGGGGAAAAAAGGAAGCTCACTGCAGACTCTCGCTAGATAAGCAAGATCTAAACATTTTATATAAAACGAACTTTACTTGAAGAAGCCAGGAATGACAGAACTCATGGTGGTGCATACATCATTACTGAGACAGTAAGCTCAGGCACTAGACTCGTCCTCACTTTTACCGCCCTAATCAACCATCCTTACAACCTCACAGAGTTTTGCAAAGCAACATGAGAAATGCCAAGATCTCATAAAGATTATTTTACGTTGTCCTCTGTGCAGTACATTAAATGAGGTTCATCAGCTTCACTAAGGATGTACAATGTTAAGTAACATTAAATTCCATTCTGCTACATCTTACAGCACTCTTAATTATGTATGGGAAATCTGCGCTTCATTCTGGGTTTATACTAAACCATACTGAATTCTTCTTTATTGATCACATTCTGAAATCATGTAAAATGCCAATGTATTTGATTCATATTGAAAACTGATTTCTTTTAAAAGCTCTCACAGTAAACAAAGAACACACTTAGCACTATTATTAGGTCATAAAACTAACAGTCAATAAGTTTCAGTTAAATTTAGACCGACTGTATCACGATCCAAGGCTCTAACCAGGACGAGATCTAGGATTCTATAATCACTCTCTGTAAACACACATAAGCCGTCTGAGTCACTGCCCCCTAATACAAATGATCTTCTGTTACCTCTCCCCGCTCATCTGTGCTACGTGCAAAGTCCATTATCCGGTCAACCTCCACATAATCTGGATTAAAAAGCTCATCTTCAATCTGCACCAAAGGACAAAAAAGTTAAAATGTTTATTTAATTCCTGAGAGTAAACGTTATTTCACTTTTCGCCAGACAATAATATTTTGGGTCACAGCAAAATAAAACTGATATTTGGCAAATTCTATTATATTAATTGAAATGCTACAATTTAGCAAAATCATTCCCCATGAGGAAATCAGACTTCTCAGACTTTGTTAACTGGGTCTTTTAATTACTGTGTGAAACCTTTTTACTGTGAGAGAATGTTTAAGAATATTTTAAATGAAGTGTGAAATTACAATTCACTAATGAGCAATCCAAAAGGCTTATGGCATGCACTGCATTTAGCATTCTCGAAACTATGCTTGCAATAAAGACTCGGAGCCATGCACAGTAAGTGCGATTGGAGTCTCTGAACTGCTGGAGTTGTCTGAGGCCTTCTAGCATCATTTACAGAATGCTATTCCAAAGCTAAGAACACTGAAACCAGTGAATTTCCTATTTTAGTGTGAACAGTTTAGTGGGTCTGGTCATCTTTGCCTATCAATATTAGTACCTCATTTGAATATAGTCTTATCATTAATCTAAGCATTCTAATGATTTATTTGCACTGAAAATAGAGCATCTGGCTAAAAATATTAAGGCTAAAGAAATGAGGCTTAAATAATTGGGTTATTTAGCCAACGCATTAACAATCTTTATAAAAGTATAGTAATACTAACTTGCTTGCAAGTTATCGCCTATAAAATAATAAAGTAACAGAATATGGCTCAAAGAGAAATTACAGACTATGCCATACTTTAAAGAAGTCAGAGTCAGGCCAGTCAGAAAACAGAAGACATATTCATCAGTACCATAACTGCAATTAAAAGGCTTCTGCAAGACATATTAGAAGTCACTTAGACACTGTTCATATCCTCTAAATTACAGGTTGAAAAGATAAGCTGTTTGGTCACAGTCGGCTCAAGGATAGCAAACATTCTCTGGGCTACTGTGTCCATTTAAAACATCTGGTTTGGGTCCTTTGAACTCTGAATTATGAAAAAAAGAATTAGAAATACAAAAATGTGTTTCAAATGCCTCGGGCCCTTACACAGCGTTGATTAGTAAGGCAAAAAATTCATTGAAATGTTCAGTTCATTTAAAATGTTAATGTACTAATGCACTGGCTTTGTCAAAAGCTTCTAGGTTCAGGCACACAACATGTATGCATTATTCATATACAGCATGAACACTGAAAACTTTCCATAAACTAGGTTTTGATGATAAAAGCTCCTTTTAAGACACCTTGTTCTTAAACAGCAGCTTTCATTGATGAATTAAAATCCTTCACCTTATTCCTGAACACTTCCAACCTGCTAGTGAGTAACCTGCATCATCGTGCATGAGATGCAATTTCCAATTTAAACACAGATTTCAGTGGCAGCGGACTTACAAGGGTGCCTAAGCTGAAACAAAGAATGCAAAAGCCGTCATAATTAAAAATGCCAAAGTAGCAGAACCATGGGACACCTGAAGCCGGGACTGTATATGGAACAGGGTGTGTGTGTGTGTGCGCGCGCGTGTGCGTGCATGTGTGCCCGTTGTATGTGTGTGTCTGCGCATGTGTGTGCATATGTGTGTCTGTCTGTAAACGAGAAAGAGGAAGGGAGTTGCTATCCTTTTGGGCTTGCCCTCAGATCACTTTTTCAGACAGGAGTTTATGCTACTTCCACTTGGGACAAAAATTAAGATGTCTAGTTGCCAAGTTACCACTCAAGATAATGTATTTCAGTTGTGGTACAGGTTATTCATATAGGGAGACCCAAATAGATAAAGCTACATAGGTACAAATAGATAAAGCTACATAGGTACAAATCCCTAAATTGCAACTGACACCAGCAGAGTCCAAACAAATTTCATAAACAGAACCAGGACTTAGGGATGGGGTTTGGGCCGGGGATGGGGGAGACAGCTACCACTACACTCTTTCCTTATCCCTACACTGATCCATAGAAAAAAGTCAACAGAACATATGTCTCTTTCTAAAAGAAAGCCGATGATTTCAACTTGCCCAATGTCACCAACATTTAATCATCAAGAAGGGCACAAAAATAGGGGACTTTATGATATTTCTTAGGAACTGCCCTTCCAAAAAAAAAAAAAAACAACACTTAGATATTCTCCAAGAGGTGAGTCACATGTGATGACGCCATTCCCCTCAGTGTTAATTACTGCACTGCAAAGAAGCTGAATACTCAGATCAGGAAAGGTGGTGATGAGACATATGCCCAATAAAACCACCACCACCTAATCACACATCTAATACAAACTTTACAATCTGCCTGTTGGGAGCACGGAAATCAGATTCCAGGAGAACACAGACTTCTCACCTCAGATTATAAGGATTTTATGACATAAAAATACTGAACACTCTTCCGTCCTCACCCCTCCATGTCCAAAAAGGGGAGGGGGTGTGAAGTAGGTTGTTAAACAGGTATTATTTTGCATCAAATTTCACACTTCTTTACAGTTTACATTCTGTTAACTCCTTTATGGAGAGGAAAACTAATAAATCAGCAAGTTTAATCTTTCAGTGTGAAGGTTTCTCTTTTATCTTCCTGAGGCTGTAAGTGAAACCAAACTGGTGAGCAAAAGTCCAGAGACCCCAGTAAGTAGTCTGCAAAAGCATTTTTTAATGCAATCGAGTGGGCCGAAGGGGATCATAACACTTCTTTCAAAAAAATGCAGATTTTCTTCCCTGCCCTAGGTATGGTTACGTTTTCATCATCAATAACTTAGGATAAAGCGAGACAGGCAAAGACACAACACCAATTTCTATACCATAGCACATCATTTGTAAGAATAAGTTTGGTAAAGTCTGTAATCAGGCATTAACCTGAACAGAAGAAATCGGCCACATACTTTCCTTAACAGAAGTAACTTATATTCTAGAAACTGTATTTAATAGTCACTGTAGAGTCTTTATACCTCACTAAGTCTTAATAGAACTTTTAACAGCTTTTATCATCATCGGCTAACTGGACTTTCATTACAAGATTTTAATGATACCATCATATTTCCACATAATATCATAGGGACCAGTATCTTCTAGACTAAGCAACAGGAAGAATGAGAAATTTCCTGTTTACCAATTATTTTTTAGCAATAACCAGTTACCAATATGCAAGTAACAGCACCAAATGAGGGAAACTAGTATTTCTTAGTAATTTGCTTAACCTAAAACTCAAAATTCAGAACATTTTAATAAGGTTACTACTTAAGAAAATTAACTGGGTATTTCATACCTCTGAAAGGAATTTGTTCTGGCCCTGCTTTGCCTTAAATCGTTTGATCTTTTGCTGAATTCTCTTATCTTTTTCCAGATCTTCTACAGATGCCCATTGACAATGAAGATAAGAGCTAAAAGAATAAAATAATATACTTGAAACATGTAGAAAATAACCTTGTTATTCCCCCAAAATCAACTAAATAATTAATGAAATAAGCAGTTTACCTACTAATAGAGGCTGCTGATCAACACTCAATACAATTATTCATGTTTGAGAATAAGAAAAAAATCAATAATTGTGCCTGAAATCTGTCTTCCGTCCTGAGCTCCAGCTCTCTTATTTATCTCCCATTAAAAAAAGAAAAGGACCTACTAACAAAAGCTGTTTTCATAAGTGAACGGATTACACTTCAATACAAAACAATTAGCACTACAGGGTGGCCTTAATTATGAATTTACATTTTGAGCCTTTTATCATTAATTGAGAAATAAAAGGTTTTTATCAAGTTAAGAGAATTCTGATTTAAAACAGCAAAGGTAAACATAACTTAGTCCTTCCAGAGCAATCCAAAGGAGGAAAACCCTCACCTACTGTCTGAACACCCATGCCCCACCAGCCCCTGGGCAGTTTCTGCCCGCCCAGCCTCACTCTTCCAGGAGCTGTGAAATGCCGTCTCTTGGAACACTGTGATTTTGTTGCTCTCTACTGTCTACCTGGTCCTCACTCAGGGCAAGGCCCTCCTCCTCAGACTCCCACGGCCCGCTCCAAGCACAGGTGTTCTCTCTAACCCTATCTCGAACACTCTCACCCTCCCTCTTACTTCTCCAAGACTCAAAGGTATATAGTCAATATTTTATGGTAGCTTTGACATTCTTTGGTTTGCTATTTCAATATTCTTTTGTACCATCATTTTCTCCCTGCCCCAGATAGCCTGGACTATCTCTTATCTCTCTTTCTGGTGAGGACATTGAAAAGAAATGAGGTGCCTGAATATGCACCTATTTCAAAATCAAGGTACTACTACTCTTAGAAGTTATGCAGCCATTCTAAAATCTGTCAAAAATGATTAATGACATGGGAAAGGCTTACAATATTAAGTACTGTATCATTTATATTTATGTAAAGTCTAATGTGCAAAAGGTAGACCTGATTCGGTGCTTGTACGATTGACTGAGGGAGATAAGGACGTTAAACACGTACGCCCTGATAGGCCGGGAGTCGACATAAAACCTGTACACACACGCACACAGAGAAAAGAGACTAGATGAAAATGCAACAATATGTTGAGAATGATATTTTCTGGGTGGTAAGATTGCAAGTATTTTCTTTTCTACTTTCAAGTATTTTCCTAATTTCCAGTAAGTAATACGCAATACTGTTTCTGCATATTATCAAGAAACAAGTATTTTAAAAATAACTGAGTCTAATCTCCTTCTTGGATAGAAAAAGGCACAGGTGCAAGTCAACAATGTGTGTCTGCTGAGGTACACATGCCTTTCCAGCACCATCAGTGTGGCTGGAACGTGAGCACAGGCCTCTAGTGTCATTCTTCCTCTTGCAAACTGGGCTGAAATATTTGGATAGTGACTCTGTTTTACTAAATGGAGAAAAGCCACGGCCTCCTCCACTAACATCAGAAACAAGGCAAGGATGTCCACAGCTTCTACTATTATTCAATATTGTATTTGAGGCATTAGCCAATGTTATTAGACAAGAGAAAACAACAAGGGGAAAAGTAATTGGAAAGTAAGAAATAAAACTATCTCTATTTGCAAACGGTATGATTATATTACTGGAAAATCCTAGAGAATCAATTTGAAAACTAATTCAAATAATAAAATGAAATAATTTAGCAGTGTACCAGGATATAAAATTAACACACAGAAATCAATAGCTTCCATTTACACAAACAACAGTAGAGAAAACCTCTTTTACGTTATCAACAAAGATTAAATGCTTAGTCATAAATCTTAACAAAAAATGTGTGAAATTTATGTAAGGAAATATTTAAAACCCTTCTAAAAGACACAAAAATAGAGCTGAACCAACTAGAAAGACATCCTTATTTTTAGATGGCATGACACAACGTCATAAACCATAAATCCATAAATGCATAAACAAGCATTTTTAAAAAAGATTTTATTTATTTATTTGTCACAGAAAGAGCACAGGCAGGGAAAGAGCAAGCAGAGGGAGGAGCAGGCTCCCCACTGAACAGAGAGCCCGACGTGGGACTCGATCCCAGGACCCTGGGATCATGACATGAGTCAAAGGCAGATGTTTAAAAACTGAGCCACCCAGGCGTCCCATAAACAAGCATTTTTATGGTGCTAGACAAGTTAATACTGACTTATATATAAAAATAAACTTGCAAGAACATCCAAGAAAATACTAAAAAGGAAGAGTTTTTAGGGGAAACTACATAACCAGATATTAAAATAAAATTTAAGCCTTTATGAGTAAAACAGTGTGCTACTCAGGAACAGACAGGAACAGACAGGCAGACCAAAGGCTCAGGAACAGACAGGCAGACCAAAGGATTAAAATATGATACAGGGCTCCTGGGTGGAGCACCCGATTCTTGATTTCAGCCCAGGTCAGGATCTCAGGATTATGAGATCAAGCCCAGTGCAGTGCTTGCTTGAGATTCTCTCTCTCCCTCTGCCCTGCCCCTGCTCACTCTCTTAAAAAAAAAAAAAAAAGGTACAAATATGTTTCCAAATAAATATGTAAATTTAGCACATGATAAGGGTTACATCTCAAACCACCAGGACAAAGATGGACTTTTCAATAATGGTGTTAGAACAACAATATTTGGGAAAGTATAAAATTGGAACAAGAATTATTATACTTTATACCATACCCAAAATAAACACCAAGTGGATGTTTAAGCCCCTATATACAGAAAACGAGAACATGCAGATACCAGAGGAAAACACAGCAAATTCCTCTTTAAGCTGGTGGTAGGGAAAAGCTTTCTAGCTATGGCTCAAGAGCAATGTCCAATAAGAGAAAAGATTAATAAATTTAACTACAAAAAAATTAATTTACAGTGCAATAAAAACAAAAAGTCAAAGGACCATTGAAACTGGGAAATCACAGTTGCAACATAGAACACAGAATAAGGACGAAAGCACAACAGAAAAGTGGGCAGAAGACATGAACACGCAACTGATTAAAGAAAATACAAAAATGGTCATAAAACTTACAAAAAGATATTCTCATTCATAAATTTTAAAAAAAAAATCAAAAGCGAAATACAATTTCTTGCAAAAAGTGAAACCACCACACTACGCTGGATAGGTTGTAGGCAGAGAGGTGGTCTCTTACATCGTCAGTAGGAATGCAGAGGGCCATACTCTTATGAAAGGGAATGTGGCAATACCTAACAGAACTACATATATTTTCTCCTCTGAATACAGCAACCCCACTCCTAGGAATTCATCCTCAAACTGTGCCTCCAACAATCTGATAATATACAGGCATGAGAATATATGCTATAGCACTGTCTGTAGCTATAGAACATCGGAAGCCATTTACACGCCCACACACACAGGAGACTGGCTGGATGAGCGATGATACAGCCATGCCATGGAGTATTACACAGCAGTAACAAAGAATGAAGAAGACCTTATGAATCAATATTGAGTAACTTCCAAAATATAGTATTATTAAAAAGCCAAGTGCAAATATCTACTGATCATTGCTATTTTTGTATGTAAGGAAAAGGGGGAAAATAATATTTTATATGTATAAAATATTTTTTATGTATAAATATTTACACACACACACACACATACACACACACATTATCTGCATGTTCATGCCCAAAAGTACAGAAAGGCTAAATCTGGGAGTAATGAGACGGTAAGTAGGGATTGAGGGGTTGAGGGGAAGAGAAAAGGATGTGTCTTTGAGTACCCTTATGTAGAAGTTCTGACTTTTGAACCATGTGAGTAATTTGTGACCTTGAAATAAAGAAAATAAGTAAGATCAACAAGAATGGTGGGTAGTTGAGGCACCTGGGTGGTTAAGAGTCTGATTTTGATTTTGGCTCAGGTCACGATCTCACGGTCTTAGAATTGACCCCTGTGTCTGGCTTCCTGCTCAGCGGAGAGTCTGCCTGTCCGTTTCCAAACTCTGGCCTACCCCCTGCTTGTGCTCTCTCTCTCATTCTCAAATAAACATATAAAATCTTGAAAAAAAAAAAAGAAAAGAAAAAGAATGATCGGGTGCTAAAATGGAATACAGATACAGATAGAAACTAAAGACCAAACTGAGTATCAAATAAATAACACAGTCACCCTGAAAGGGGCGCAAGGGGAGGGGAAGAATTAACCCAAGGAAATTCTGAACCAAGTATTTAGCTTCTAAAAACCCTTTGGCTAAGCACAAAAAATTCTAAACACTGAATGAACTTTATACCTGGTAGCCTTCTTTTTCACAAAAAATATGATCTAATAAATTAGAAAACACTTCCTATATATTATAGAACTGACAAATAAACAAAGACAGTAGAGATAATAAGAGCCAGGTGTCTCCTGGTTGAAGAAGGGAATCATTACTATTGGAAGGTGAAAGGACTCAATGAACCCTGTCATGCTTCTGAAATAAAACCAAAATTGGGTGCCTGGGTGGCCCAGCTGTTAAGTGTCTGCCTTTGGCTCAGGTCATGATCCCAGGGTCCTGGGATCGAGCCCCACATCGGGCTCCCTGCTTGACAGGAGGCCTGTTTCTCCTTCTCCCACCCCCCCATGCTTGTATCCCCTCTCTCGCTATGTCTCTGTCAAATTAATCTTTAAAATAATATGTAAAACCAAAACTATTGCTATAACGGCATTGATTTTCACCACTGTTAGGTAAGTAGACACGTAGGTACACAGAAGTTATGTGTGTATGTGTAACAAACATATGTGTGTACATGTAACCTGTATTGCATACATGTGCACGCACACACATGGACATGTGCAGGGGGCCCACCTAGCCCTCTCCACGGAGAGGCCCCAGGAGCACTGACTCCCCTGCAGTAATGAGCACACCTAGGACTCAGATTGTGGTTTCTAAATGCCGTTCTCCAGTAGAAACAACCAAGGCTTTTGGAGAAATTACCTATTCCAGGACTTAAAGA
The DNA here is from genome assembly GCF_022355385.1 of Mustela nigripes. Classification (NCBI taxonomy): domain Eukaryota; kingdom Metazoa; phylum Chordata; class Mammalia; order Carnivora; family Mustelidae; genus Mustela; species Mustela nigripes. The sequence continues at coordinate 127,337,481 of NC_081559.1, read as the reverse complement.
AGTAAATTACAACATGAGTCTGGAATATCCTCTGGTGCCAGAGAGCAAGGAAGTGCTCAAAGAAGGATGGGGACAAGGCAAAGGGAAATAGGACCCAGCCTGAAGGGGTTCCCACTGGTCAAACTTGAAATAATGTGAGCAAATAGTTTTATCATAAATAATGATATGATAATAATGATGGCCCACTGAATAAAATAAGACTCTGCAAGTCTACAGAGCTACAAAGAAGCAAATTTAGGTCAAATTCTCCCTTACAGCAGGAACCCAACTAATACATTTAGAATGGGTGATAGAATTAGTAAATCACCACTTAGCAACCATTAGCACATTTAAGAGTCTCAAAAATATCTTTCCAGAAGATACTTTTTTAATTACAAAAAGGAAAATAGGAATTCTTTATCCCATTTTGCAATTTTTTTTGTAAATCTGAAATTATGTCAAAAATAAAAGGTCAATGGAAACTGTTAATTTTATGGAAATTTTAATTTCCCTTAGAACTCAATACTATCAGACAGAAAAGCTCTTTCTCAGAACTCCATGTGCATCATCTCCCATGAACGACAAATGATGGCAGGCCTCCCCTGGCCTGGCAGCGGTACCTAGTCACGAACCAGTCAAGCCCCTGAAGCTCTGCTTCTACAGGCTGTCCTACATGGATGCCTACTGGTGGTGCCACTTTGTGGGAATCAATACTTAAACTTCTCTGCTCTGTGTCTGCTTTGATAAGTCTACCGGAGAACTCACTCTGGCTAACGTAGTTATCTCCTCACCAATCCTGACACCTCCCTCAAATGACCCTGCAGGAAATCCCATCATATGTATCATCTCTACACGCGCACACTCATCTTGCTCTAAGTACAAAATGATGACAACACCCGTCTAATACAGACCAAGCATTTTTTTATTGCTGTATTCTGTATGTCACTGCACTCCCCCAATGACACTGGCAAGAGACTTCTGCATCTTTTCACTTGGGGAGGGGTCCTGCTCAGAAGTGCACAACTCTATTAGCTTATTAACACAGTGCTGGTTGCCACAAAGGAGGGTGACAGAAACCATGGGCCCGATGCTTTCACATTCTAACAGTGGGGTAAATTTTCTTAGGCTGTTTTGACAGCAACTCCCAGAAGCCTCTCTTTAAATTCTAGAATCTATTAATACGGTACTTGAGGTTTAATTTTTACATCATCCATGAAGACTTCTGTCCTTGTTCTGTGATGGTTGCTTAGACTAGAAAAAGGCCGCAAACTTCTTCAGCCAGATGACTACTGATCCCCATAACCACACTGCCTTTTCAAAATGAGTCTGGTCTTCAGTCTACAGTAAACAACAACAACCCACTGTGTTCTTAATTCAGTTTCCTAAAAAGTTATGCATTCGGATTTACTAAACAAAAAGAGACAAACAAAATCACAGCTGACTGCATTTCAAAACGTGAATGATGTCATGATTTTCTAGAGCCCTCCCCTGACAGTAGATATCTCATCTCAAGTGCCTGGCAGAGGAGGAAGAGTCACTCTCAGAGGACACGCAAATATTACTTGACTCACTTTTCTCTTATTGTAGGAGGTTTTATCCCTTCTGAAAAGAATTTCTTGGTTATACATGTAAGCTAGTCAACTTTTATACCAATCACACATTTTCCAGAAAAATTAAATTCATGAAATTTCAAAGACAAAAGAGTTAGTAAGCAATGGCCTCCAAAGCACTAAATAAACCATACCAATATTTCCCAATTCCCACTTCCTGCTTCATTTTTCCAATTACTTTTTAAATTCTTATTTGGAACTTAATTGGGAATCCCGATTAAAAGGAAAAAAAGTCAGAGTTTACTTACAAGTTTTTGTATTTCACATAGAATTCCTCAACTTCTACCTCCTCTCCAGAGTCCTTCTGCAACAAAAGATAATTTTTAGGCACTTAAAACCAACTATCAGAATAATCCAAAAGTAATGATTTACTCCCAAAGGAACACAAAACAGGCAGGACCAAGGCAGCACGGGCCGTTCTTGTGAGGATGAGTGAGGTGCGAGCTGAAGGCGGCCAGGGAGACGAGGACTCATGCACTTAGGCCCATGCTGCTACTCGATGGGCTACAGCTCCTACGACATGAATCATTTTAACTCCTCCCTAACCACATGCAGCTTCATTCACAACAACCTGACCCCAAACCTGGCTCTCTGCCAAAGCCACAGTGTTAAGTAGACGCCAAGTGTACCATTTTCTCAGGCAGCAGCCAATTAGCAACTGCTCTCCTGAATGCCATATGTATTATTTTTGGCTGCCTCGTGGCAACTTTACATTGTGGGTTTTGTAATGTTTTAAAATATTTAAAAGACATTTATTCCTCCATATAGTTAATAACTCTAAACAAGAAACCATATAAAACTAAACCTTGTTCTTCTGCTGTAATATCAGTGCATCACAATTCACAGTTTTAGTTTTACTCAATGGTACAATTAAAATCTCTCAGACAAGATGTCTCACACACATAGCAGCCAAATAAAATTAACACTCCAACTACTACATTTAGGTAAGGTTAGAATCGTGATACGCATCAGCCGAATCAAGAGGTCAATGGTACACCATTGACCATTATCTACACCATCTCCCTTGATCCCACCTACTGCTGTGTATGCAGGAGATACTGCTCAAATGATATTTTAAGTATCTCTTTCAATATTTTTTTCCCTTCTGGTTTTAGGCTGTTAAACAAGTCATAATATGTAATTTTCTCCTGGAACGTTGGATCAGATAAATCAGGGATGAAAATGTAAACACCACTTACAGAGGGTTAGGGCTTGCTTTTACACTCTTACAAGTGCACCCAAACCTGCCTGGAGGGTCACACTTGGCGAAGCTGCCTCAGAGATGCTGCACAGAAAATTAAGGCAAGCAGGAACATGGCAGAGGACAAACAAAGGAGCAAAGACTTCTAGACTGGATGACGAGCAGGCACAGGCTCTGCTCCAAGAGCCTACAGTTTCCCTCAATCCCTAATCTCCAAGCTGCTATCAAAGATTGTGAACTTCAACTTTTTTTTTAAAACCCTCACTTGTATCAGTTAAACCTAAAGTTTACACTGTTTCTTCCACCTGCGTAGAGATCAGCAATTAGAAGACAGGATACTCAAGTGTGTAGTCAAAGCCCATTCATAACTGGTTCAAACCTAACACCTATCAATGATCATAACCATAAACAGCTTTTTAACCAACATATAGAGAACACCATCAATACCCCAAATGTTTGGATGTCCAAAATAGGAAAAGAAATGTTTGTCAGATACCCTCAAGAACAGCAAGGTAAATCTGCAATCAATTTAGAAATAAGTTCTAGTCAATTCAAGTGACAATCCATCCAGCCCCCACTTTACTTTTTTCGAGCCCCAATGTTCCCTCTTCTACTCACACGTTTCAGCAGTCATTTGAAATGTATTATCTCTGCACACAACTGGCTATTCCAGTAGAAAGGCCAAGACAAATCAGAAGACAACCAGGGTAAAGGGAAAGCCAGCATGAGCCTAGATCCTTTAACACCTGTCACATCATCATCATGAAATTCAGTCCTAGAATGGAATTCAAACATCTGGTCTACCATTTTTACTCTTTTGATGCTGACTATATTTCTTTCAATTCAGAAAGGGTGTTTCAAAATTATGCTATCTTTGAAGTAATAAAACAACAACAACAAAATAAACAACAAAACAAAAACACAAGGTTTATCATTTCTAGGCCTATTATTTCCTGATTTCCTTCTTCCCAATCCTTCCTCCTATACTGTCTTTCTCATTGCATTATAAATAGTCTCACTGGCCCATTAATTTCTAAGTGGGCACCAAGGTACACAGGAACAACTCTGGAACCAGAGGGATAGTTTTCCTTCTGTCCAAATCCTGTTGCCAGAAAGCTCTGACTCAAAGCCATCAGCTGTCCGTCCCAGGCTTTCATCAATACCCATTTTCTTGTCATGATCAGCTATTCCTCTAGGTCTAGAACTGTCTGAGGGGCAGCAATTAGGTTCCAAGGAGTTCTGTAGTAGCACCAGGAGCTGGTGTAAAATTCTACCAGGGCCTATTTCTTCTGGATGCCCCAAATTATAAGCTTGTTCTTTGATTAAGTGCCCACCCATACTGGATCACCTTCTTGCCCCTAGAGCTGTAAGTAGAGCTGTTTTGTACCTTTTGTTTCCCATAAATACGCTCCTGCTGACCTCTTCTCCTTTATTAATAGCAAAACAATTAACAAAAGTCTGTGAATTCATAAGCCCTCAGATATTAATTATTCACTAAATGGCAGTTTAGCCTCTGGTGATAGTTGGAAACAGCCCCAACAACTACATGTCCCCATGTCCAACTTTCAGACACCATTCTGTAATGGGCATAACCAATGAATAACTGACTCATAGCACTACTTCTGGACACGCATGCACGCACCTTTAAACCACACCTTTGAGAGCTCTCTAAAGTAATTTTATGTGTTCAATGGAACATTTAACAAAAATGTGTATATCTCATTAGACTCCAAAGCTAGTCTATGAAAATCCTTATTATTCATATGAAATTTGAAGTTACAAATATATTAAGCTATACTTGTTTCTATCGTTCACAGGAACCAGAAACCTTGACCAGGTATTAAATCGACACCTTTGGCCACCTGGATTCTACAACAGCAATCTAGGTAAATGATAATCCTGCAGCCTAAAATAATGAATGACCTTTCCTAAGCATTTGCAGCTAAACTATAGTGCCAAAAGGGAAAATGCTGTTGCATAATTTACAACAGAAAGTGAGAACACCTTGATATATCAATAAAGCAAAGGTACAAATCATTTCCTCCTCCTGACCCAACCTATTCTACTCTACCAGAGATAGCAAATCATAGTTCACTTACGGAGAAAAGAGGACATAATAAATGTGATGAAGCGTTTTGCCTGCTTTACATACTATTTGTTGTTGTTATTAGTGGGTTCAGCTGAAGAGGATTAAAACAAATACCCTGGAATTTTAAATTAGCTCTTAAGAAAACATATGGGATAACTTAAAGAAACAAAGAATTCCACTAAATAGAATCAGAATTCACTTTTAAAACTATTTTTGGCCTTCCGATACAAAAAGGATTCGAATCATCATTCCCCAAGGACGGATGGCTCCAAGCAGAAAGGGCTACATGATGGGCTAAATGTGGAAAACGAAAAGAATTAAAACGTTGTACAATCCAAAAGTCCATTCTTAAATGTACCATAAAATTCAAGTACAAGAATTAGCGACATCCCTTCCGCTGGATCTCACGCACATGAATGTGAGTTTAGAATGACACACGGGACTGAGCCGTCCCTAGTCAGCACGAGACGCTGAATCGTGGAGGCCCTGCCAGATGAGCTCTGCGTCTACATGACTCCCTCACAATGGGAAATGATTCTCAGGCTACAATGATGAGGTCAACGGACGTGGAAAACCATCATCTGAGTCCCCACTATGTGTCAGCACCATGGAGGGTACGCTCGGAGAGCTCCCGGCGAGTTTCTGTAGCCCTGCCAGCGGGAGATAAAGGCCTCTTCTCGCAGCTACTTCTTCAATTATTCATGGTAAGAGGATGCAGACCAGCAGGCATAGCTAGAAGCCGCAGGAAAATCTCAAATTTCCTTTTGTTTCTATTTGCCACACTTTCCTCCAATGTTAATAAAGCTGATAACTAAAGTAGCTATTTCAAGAACACAACCAGTCGAAAGTTGGTACCTGCTCATGTTTACAACATTCGGACGGTTTTTATCACACTTTATGAAATACCAGTCACATACAAGCAAGATGCGTCAGTGGGCTCTACATCTCATCCGTACTTTAAACCACACCTCAAGGCTCCCCTCCCCTTCCGGGGCAATTTCTCCATTCATCTTCGCCATCCGAAAATTCCTACCTACTCAACAAACACTCTACCCTCCTATAAAAATCAAGTGATTTTTCACCTCCTATGAGAAAACCACCCCGGTTGTCCGTAAATGGTAATAATACCTATTTCCTAACCAAGGATACCTACCTCTCAAGGGTCATAAGAAAAGAAAATGAGTTTTAAAGTGCGCAAAGCAGAAAGAAAAAGCAATGTCCTACATAACCCGCACTCTAGGTAGCTCTGAATAATAGAGCTAATTACAACGTCCACCCCCAAACCTGCCAAGCATGTCTGCTGAAGCACCATCAACTAGGTGAGAAGCCCTACATCCCACCAAACCACAGGCTGTTCACTCCAACAAGTCACTTCAATTCTGTGAAGGGGACTGTTCTTTGAAGCATGTCAAGGATTTAAATTTTACTACATATCTACAATTCGCAAATTATCGGTTCCAGAGTCATTAGCAGGACAAAAACACAACCTTTCTAATGAGTTAAACAGCGCTCATTTCTGCTTGAACAGGTGGGAAATTTGGTTGAAATTTCATCATTTAATCCATCAGAGAGGAAGTCGTCAGTTCAAAGAGTCAACAGAAAGCCACTCCATTATACCCCTGCTATCTCCTACACTCAATTTGAAAATATCTTGATATGTCATTCTTGATTATTTTCATGTGAACTAGAGTTGCATATTCTGATAAAAATCCACACTCTGAATAACACAATAGAAAAGCAAACGGTACTGCAACAAAGGTAAAGAGAAATGCCCTGCTGGTCTAATACCATTTTCAAGGGTCTCCAGACAGTAGCATTTGAAAAGCAAAGGTTCCCTATTTGATAAGCCTGTGTCTCTTCTCACAGATTCCTCCATGCCTCCTCTCCCTCACAATGGGAAGTTACACTTTGTATACATCTTACATTAAAAAAAAAAAAGAGAGAGAGAGAGAAAGGCTGATTTCCCACCAACCTGGAAAGCAAATACGAAAGAAAGAATTGCATTTGACAATGATTCAAGCTGAAAGACAGACGCCCTATATGTAAAGGATATCATTTTCTCAGAACACCGTAAATTGTATGCCGGAATATAGAGATGTATCTCGATGACTATGTAATTCTTCAAACAAAATAAAGCATTTCCTCCAACTGGGCAAGAGAGAGATGGTTGGGATGGAAGAAAATGCAGTGTTACTGGACTACTTTGTCACTGAGGATATGTGTTCCTCATTGACAAAGTTACCAGACTCGTCTTTGCAAGACCAACATAAATTTTGACTAATTTTGAATAAATCATATTGAAGAAAGTCATATTATCTTTTAAAACTACACTGAAGGGGCACCTGGTTGGCTCAATCAGTAAGAGCATGCAACTCTTGATCTTGGGGTTGTGAGCTCAAGCCCGATGCTGGGTGTAGAGATTACTTTTTTTAAAAAAAGGAATCTAAAAAAAAAAAAAAAAAAATTACACTGGAAGCGGTTTTGTGTCTCACGTTTGCACTGAAAAATAAAAGATTTCAGTGAGTATTTTAACTGGATATGAAGAATGTTACGAAAAGTATGAGAAAACACCTGCTCACTAAAATGATAAACCTCCATCTTGGGGGTGTCAGGGGCAGGCAGGAAACTTTCCTAAGGGAGATGAGGGGTAAATTCATGTCTATGATTTTTATGAATATTTTTGAAAAAGGCAGACTAAGCCTCTAAAAGCCCAATATAGTTCTTTGGTGACATCTTGAGTCTCTTGTCTACTCTAAATGGTATAATAAAGCACTGACTGAAATTTCCATTTCATTTGGGGCTAAATCTCCCCAAAGTTTTATATTTGGCTAGTAAATCAAACAGGATTAGAAATATCACCAAAAGTGTTATTGTACAATAGTGGTTGTTGTACATTAGTGAACTTTTTAAAGGAGATTGTAAAGCAAAAAACAATTTAAGAGTCAGACTTACACCATAGGTTTGGATCACTCCAAATGGTGCTTACCTGTTTTTTTATTGAACGACTACTCATGATTTTTTCTACCACTGGACCTTCTGCATCGACAGATTCCTAAACAAAACAAAACAAAATCAAAGAAAGTAGAATAAATCAGTCCAAATGGAAATCTTTCATTCCATGCTACAGAAAAAGAGATCATTCCCCTTGCACATCTATCCCCTTTAAATTCTTGCCCTTTATACACCACTGGGTTCAAAGTCGCCAGTGGGAAATATGACTGAAAAGAACAAGACCCTCACTCTCCAGATAGGCAAAAAGAAGATCTGTGTTTATTACTTCATGATTATGTGGTTTAATTACGTGGACTAGCATGGGTCCCTAAAGCCAGAGAACATTCAGAAACTCCAGCTGCCAAAAGAAAATAATCTCCGCATGACAGCAGTCAAAAATATAACTTTTCCTCATCTATACCCATGGGGTAAATAGAGTCATCATTTTGTTATTGTAGGCAGCTTTTATCTATGTTGGTCACATAAAACGTTATATAACAACTTAACATAGCACAAATTACCAAATAAAGTAAAGAACTGCATTTAATATACTTTGCAACGGGTTACCAGTTTGTTAACTAAAGTACAGTAATGGTAACAAAAGGGCATTTAAAAAAAATAAAAGATCTTTACAATAATCAATCCTACGTTACTACCCATATTTGATACAAACTATTTCATCCATCATTTACATTGCACAGAAAATAAAGTATGCCCTGCTGGGCACTACAAGGCAGTAATTTCATAAAGGGGTTCCGACGGTGCCTAACAGCAGGAGACACGCTTGAGTGGTTTATTAAAGTCCCAGAAGATGCAGCCCTGAATTCTTCAGAGGTAAATTCACCCTCCTTGCATCCTAGCTCTGACTCTTCCTCAGCACAGACCATTAATTCTCCAAAACTGTGTCAAATTACATATCATAGGCTTATATAAATAAGTTTCAGCAAGCAGGGCTTTCTAAAAGATACTGCTGCACAAGCACAGCCCCACAGCACGTCAGCCAACAGTAGCTGAATGTTCTCCGGCTCAAATCCCAGGTTTCCAGCTAGGAGCTCTCTGGTCCACCTTCTCCAAGGCACATGAGAACCACAAGGGAGGGCCGCTGACCTGCTGCTCCGACTGCGAGGTGTTGGAGGGGGAGTCTCTCCCAGCAGCGTCCGCATCATCTACCTCCTCGTCGGAAATCTTGAACTCCAAATCTTCCGTGTATCGCTTTCTCTTCACCTGCCTGCTGGAACGTCTCTTCTAAAACAGAAACAAACAAACAAACAAACAAACCCAACGGAGCAGGTTTAAAAAGCCATCACTGACGTTCTTGATAACTTTTCAGATGGTACGATACACGTGTACATTTTTTTAAAATTAATCTTGAAGAAAAGCTGATGAATTTAAGCTTGTACGTTGCCTAAGAAACCAGAGTGGCAATGAACATGACAGAGATGGGGGAAGTCTGGAGTCAGCCACCGGGGACTGGGCGAGGCTGGGCTGCTTCCAGCTACCAGACCTTCAGCTGGAGACTATAAGCAACCACGTAACTGATTCTTTACTTGGGTGGCATATTGCTCAGAAGTGAAAACAGTACAGAAGCCGGATGACAGCTACATAGGAATTCCTTTTACTATTCTATTTCTGTATGTTTTAAAATTTTTCCTCTAATAAAAGGTCTGCAAAAATAAAGGTATTAGAAGATAACCTGCAAATTATAAAGTTCCACATAAATACTGAAATAGTACTTCAGAGGGCCATTTAAATAAAAGGTCTGCATTTTAATTTTGGCAACAGTCTGAAAATTTTTGAAAAGATGAAGGACTAAATGGCAGAAGTGATAATGAATGACTATGAAAAGTAATTTTACTTTTTTTGGTTAAAATTTTTTTTTTTAACCACACTGATGAAAATGTGAAATCCTGGTAATAGCTATTACTATTACCTATTGCTAATAGGTATTAGTAAGATTATTGGCAAAATAGGTTCCCTGCCACCCCATGGTCAAAAGAACCCACTCCACCTCAGCAGGACAGTGTGGCCATGGCTATCAAAATTTAAAACATGCCCACCCTTTGACCTAGCAATGACGCTTCTAGTCAGGTACGTAACATATCTTCGGAATAACTGCAAGATACCGCAATTGTTTTTTAGCCCCAAACTTTTAGATCTTCAGAATAGCTGCAGGATAAATTGTAAAATAAAAAGAAAAGAAAGTCACATAATAAGAAGTAGCTTATAATTCTATATAAGATCTCTTTGTGTGGCTCATCAATACATAAACTCAAGACAAGGACACTGAATGTTTTGTGTACTTCTCTATGACTCAGTGCACATTTCCTTAAAAAAAAAAAAAATGAATGTATATGTTTACGTTTTCAATCACACAAAAAAAATCTGAAAAGACACATAAATTATTAGCAGCTATGAATTCTAGGGAGTGAAGTGAATGAAGCAGGAGGACTTTTACACTTTTCGTTCAAAATAATTCTGTATTGTTAGACCTTTCTGATGAAGAATTAGTTTTGTGAGTTAATGAAAAATGGGGAGGAATAACTTTTCATTAATATGTGTATTTGATAAAAGCTAACGTAACTATAAAATGACATATGTAAGTTTAAATCACTGGTAAGTGTAAGATTATAGCTTGTAGAGGAGTTTAGGAAGCACACAGAATGAATAAAAATACTGAGAAAAGTAACACTAGTGAACCTTTTACTAAAAACTACAAAATAAAACTTTTTAAAAAATTTAAAAAATTTTTTAAAAAGATTTATTTATTTATTTATTTCACAGACAGGATCACAAGCAGGCAGAGAGAGAGAAGGAAGCAGGCTGCCTGCTAAGCAGAGCGCCCAATGCGGAGCTCGATCCCAGAATCCTGGGATCATGACCTGAGCTGAAGGCAGAGGCTTTAACCCACTGAGCCACCCAGGCAACCCCAAAATAAAACTTTTTAAAGAGACTCATGAATTGCAAAGTTGGTCAGTTAGGCAGAAAGGCAAGTCACCCCACCATGCAGAGCAGAGGAGGAACAAGCAAGACATTCGTGGCTCAAGTCAGGACCAAGGAAGCCTAGTACCTTGCCTCAAAGGGTAAGACAGTTTTTTTTGTTTTTGTTTTGTTTTGTGTTTTTAATGTTTCTGCTCTCTCTGCTCTCAAGAGGGAATGTGAGGCAGTTCACAGTGCCAACTCGATATAATATGACCATCAAATGAGTTGTTGGAGACTATGAGCACTTAGTCCTAACACAGTTGTGACTGTAGAGGGGCAAAGTACCTTTCTGACTCAAGGTTTGTGGAATAACCTCTTAGTAACAGACTTCCTAGCAGCTTAGACCAGCAGCAGTAGTAACATAAACCAGAGGTCCTCCACTGAACCTTCTTGTCAGCCCCGCCTGGAACCAATTCCAGGTTGGGGAGGGGGGAACCTCCCCCAACTCCCCGCAAAAATCAGCAGGGGTTCTGCCATCTGTGACCCTTCCCCACACCACCAAGGCAGTTTAAACTTGTGGGCCATCAAAATGAGCGCTGAGTGTCTGAATTAGCCCAGATTCTCACTATGTGACCTTGGACATGTCTTTTGTGGACCTCAGTTTCCTGGTCTGCAGAATGGGGTTAATGATAGTTAACTATGTCATAAGTATACTTGAAGATCACATAAAGCAATTAGATTACATAACAGAATTCACTGAAAACATTTAGAACAGTGCACGGTACATACGAATGACAAATGAAATCAGTAGGTTTAAAGTCATCATTAACTAGCTCCGCCTTTCCAAAAAAATAAAAAATCAGAAAGCACTGAGGCTACAAGGTCAGACTACCCTGCACACAGCTTCCCTTCTCTCTTCACAAAGCTGATCTCTCTTCCTAACTCCTGCTCCTGTGCCCATTTAACCTCCCCTTACTTCTCAACTGTCCATTTCTTTCAGATATAAAAGGCTGTTAAGAGGAACAATATTTCAATTTTATAAAATTCAGCATAATATCTGTATTTCATCTAATATATCCATTTAACTAAATTGAAATGGACTGATCTATATTTTCCTCTTGTCGTCCTTAACCTAAGGAGGAATGTGCTACCAGTGATGCACCTGTGATGTTTTATCAGGCTGCCCTGGTTGGGGTCATGTCACAGTACTTCGTCCAGCCTAAGTAACTGAACAGCTTACAGGGAGCCCAAGACAAATCCCCTTTACACTAAATATCACTACTGAAGAAATGTTACAGTACAATAAAATAGGAAGCTTTTTGTTTTCTTGAGCAGAAATTTATGATTGGTGGACATAACTGTTTTACTTGTGGAAGTTTGTCCTCACATCAACTTGGATGCCCTCCTCATTCTCTCTCTCAAATAAATTAAAATATAAAAAAATAAATAAAATAAAATACAACTAAATTAAATTAACCATAACTCAAAACTTCTGAACTGACACTAAAACAATAGGTCAACTTGTTAAACTTGGATTGCTTTAGAAAAGTTGCATATAATTAACATGGCTACACCAAAGAGAAGACTTACACATGCTTTCAATATCTCTCCGCAATAGTACTTTGAGATACAATTTTCAGTTTACATTATATGGCATTTACTAGTTTAAACCAATCACAGAAACCAAGAACTGTTAGCCCTTTATGCATAGGATACAGGAAGAAACAACAAACAGCAGACAGCATCACTTCCTGTGTCAGGAGACAGAAGAAGACCTGCCTTCAAACCCTGTGTGGTTGTTTATATGAGCTACTGAACCTGCAACAGTTATGCACTAGCCAATTAGAAAGGATGCACTGATGTTCATTTGAACAGACTGGCCTTTTTCTAGAACTGAAACGCAGAAGGAAAAAAATGAGTATTTCATAAAGTCCAACTGTGTCTCTATAAATACAAACACTTTTAAGAAACAGCAGCGTTATTTGTGAGGAAACAATAGAATTTTCTTGACTTGTATGAATAAATCTGTTTAATGTTGTCCAAATACTACTGCCATAAAGGCCCTAGTTGAAGCAAACATGATGCAGGAAAAAACAGACTTGCGCATTAAAATAAAATTTAAAACCATCCAAATATTTAGTTTAAAAGTCCCTAAGCAATTAAAAAAGACATCCACTTACCTTTCCTATCTCTTCAGTGATGTGTAAAAGGAAATTACAAAATTTACCCAAACGGCCAGAGGCATCACAAGTTAGTTAAAGAATCAAACCAAACCACATTAATTCACAAGTACTCTATCTTTCCTCTCCTTTTTGGGCCCTCTTAGTTTAAGCCATTCCGTGACATTTTAGACATCAGGGAGTTCTACTAAAAAACAAACAAACGGGGTGCCCTGGCTGGCTCAGCCAGTAGAGCACATGACTCATGATCTCAGGATTGTGGGTTTGAGCCTCACATTGGGTGCAAAGATTACTCAAAAATAAAATCTCTTAAACAAACAAAACAAAACCCTAACTTTCTGAAATTCTTTAGGAGAGAGCTGCAAATGGCATATTTTTTCTTTTCTAACTTTTAAGCGACTTGGTAGATAGTACAGATAGCAAGTACTTTGAGTGGACCAAATTCTCAGAAAAAGGCAAGCAGGCTGTTAGGGGCAGACTTCTGATTTGAGCAGGGCTCCTCAGTAACTGCTCCTTGATAACTTAGATGTCAATCACTGAAGTGACATTCTTAGCCATCCCAGTGGAACATACTGGCATGCTTCCAGAGAACGTAACAAGGAAATAATTTTTAACAGTCACGTGGAAGGGCCTCTTACCTTGTAGTCCAATCAGTGAAGGCAGTGTGCTTTACAGGTAAGAATCTAAATTCCTAATGTTTATCTCAGTTTTTCAACTGCTTCCTACAAAATTCTCCAAGAGTCAGGAGAATCTAATACTGAAAAGTTCTGCACCGCTGCCATCCAGAAAGTCACAAACTTGTTCACAGAAACTTATTATATGACTATAAAGCTCAACTCTGGCCTTCAAATGTCAGAAATCTTAAGACAAGCTACAGATTACACGTTGGTTTTTTTAATTCTGCAAAATAAAAGAATTGACAAGCAACCGAACATCAGAGAAAATGAGAAATGTGAAAGCAGCTTTACACAAACCAATATATCAACAACGTGTTAACATTAATATATACATCAACATCGAAAGATACATTTACAGAAGTAAATGAAGATCCTCCGTTTTCTTTATCACGGGGTCAAAGATGACAAAACCAAGAAGTCGGGGGTCTAATTTCGTGCTGGCCCCCAGCTCTCACCATTATGGCTCTAGTGTTCCAGACAACAATAAAGCCACCTTTAAAGCAGCTCTATAACAAAGACAGGGGAGGTCTAGTGTACTTGATACGCAGCTAAAGTTACCCATGCTAAATAACCAAGGCTCGGGATCAGAATGATGGTATTACCTGAACACCTGGGTCCTCATCTTCTTCAGGAGGAGGAGATGGTGGGGGCGTTTTGTCTAAGTCTGAATTTTCAGAACCTTCTGTTTTTCCCTTGTTGACCTTTTTCTTCAAAGCACTTGCTTCTGAATCAGGTTTCTTATTACTAGAATTCAAAGTGGATCACTTAGTGTTCACTTTTTAATGAGGTTTTCCACATGTCCCCATGCCTTATATTTCCCGCATTAATATCCCGAAAGTATCAATGACAACTGATAAATCGATGCACATTGGCCATTTACAGTTAAACGGCACTCTCAAGTAAGTTTTTACAGCAAAACCCCACAATGATGACCTCTGGCAAATATCTGACCTAATTAAAAAGAAATTTCATGCAAAAACTCCTAATACCACCCGGAATACATTTGTTCTTCTAGACAATGCAAAATCCCTGCCAATACACCAAGGCAGAATGAAAAATCAGATCAAGAAGTAGTTTTGCTATTAAGTTTTTAAGGTACAGAATGATTTTTTTTTTTTTTAATGTCTCAGGAAACAACACTATAATGATCATTTCTTTGTTTCTCTTGCAGAGAGTTTTAAATACTCCTATTTAAGTCCTTTTCATAACCAACACTACTAGGTGTCCTCTATTATGTCATCCAGCTATATTATTATCCAATGACAGCCTTTTAAAATATAACAAAATATATGGCAATTTCCTGTACTACATAATTTTACTTAATGCTGTCTTCTTCATTTAAAATAATCTTTGTTTTGGTGCTAGGCATTTTTGACGCAGTCACAATAGCCTTTCCTTCAAAAGCTAGGTCTCTGAAATACAAAAATATAGCAAGGCGACCCCAATAATTAAAGTGCATGTTCCATACTATGTTTCTGTCAAACGTTAATAGGATTTGAATGTTACATAAGTCAAAAGACATGAATGAACTCTAAGAAAAAAATTTTTTTTTAATTTTTTACCGTTACCTTTAGAACCTTCATTTGACATTCTTTTAGAATGTACATTTAATGGTATCTTCCATTCCAATTTCTAAACAAGCCCCAAGGTTTTCTAACATTATCATGTTATCCAACATTTAAATTCATCTAACCTTGGTAATGATTACATTTATTATTTCTGGAAAACCTAAAATTCTAAGAAACTTGAAAAAAAGATGTATTTCAAAAGCCTTTAAAAAGTTTATTTATTGAAGTTTATGAATTCCAGAAAAGTATGCTGACAGAATGCATTAAACAGCATTTTTTCAGCCTCAGTTACTATAAAGGACACCAAGACATCTCTATTGCTTTTATTTCAATAAAACATAACACGTAAAATATTTCAGAAGTATGTTAGTATAATAAAGTATCCATCACTCACCTAAAATTTCTATCATGAGTAAATAAAATATTTGGTAATCCTAAACTAGTTCTTTCTAAATGCTCAGAGCTTGTTTTTATTTTGTGAACATTGTAGCATGGTAAATAGCCACATAGGGAAGTAACTTACAAGAATTCAAGATTACAGCAAAGGGCAGTTAGATTTAAAGAGCTTTTTTATTTAAAAAAAATTTTTTTTAAAGGCAGTGTCTGAAAAACTTGAAGTCCCCAAAAGATTCATGGAAATAATAATATTTTTTAAATTAAAAAAAAAAATCCATACAACAGTTCCTCATCCGACTGTCCTAGTGTTTACGCTACACATGGACAGAAGTCTCCCCTACCATGAGGCTCCATTTCCAGCATTTATTTCCGCTCTAACTGCCACAAATTATACAATACTACAGCTGAACGCTGGGCCCCTTTCCTTTCATCTGCACGCCAAGAGCAATCAGATTACCCTGGTAACCAGCGGTCACATGACCAGCACCTGCTCTTTTGGCTGGATGCCACTGACTAAAGCCATCTGCTTCCCTCAATCAGCTTTCAAACATTCTCAACACCTGCGCTGCAGTGTTTTGTGGTTTCTTTTATCAAATCAGTGCAAAACTGCTTCCAAAACTTTACATATTTCTCAAATTTGTTTAAATCAGAGGTAGGCCTGTCACAGAGTTGAACCACTGCCAGGTAAAGTAAGTCGGCAGCCGGTGCTTTTCACGGTGACCTCTCCGCACCAGAACGAAGTACACAATTTAATTTAGTGGGGTTACTGCACCCTGTGTGAACTATCCTATAGGAGTAAAAAGGCTTACTGTCTTAGAGCCACCAGAGCCCAGGTTTGATGAAATATCAATTTGCCGAAGGAGAGAAGTGCTAATGATTTTCCATCTGCCCTTCCCATGAATGAACTATGTGGAACCTCCAAGGCTGTTAAAAGTCAGACAAGACCTCTCCAAATGCTTCGGAAGAAAAAGCCTGTAGCCAAGGGAAGCACTCACCCCAGATCTGATTACTGAAAGATTTCTAAACTCATTAGACTTTGCGCTATTAACATTGCTCAGAGACAGCTAAGCATTTCTACGCTGACATCTTCTCATGACATCAATATACAAATCAAAAACATGTCAAGAAGTCAAAAAAAGCTACAAAATCCTCATTGTCCAACCCAAACACATTACAATTGAGGACAAGATGAAGTTACTTTGATTTTTAAACCGCCTTTGCTACTGTGCAAGAAGCTCATTTGGATTTTCAACTAAGTGTTATATTAAAACTGCTCTGTCCCCAGAAAAAGCCAAAGTCAGAATTTTTAACAAATGAGGTGTAATGCAGAACGGTGCTCTGCGCACTGATGAGGGTCAGACACACCTTAGTTCAAGTTCTGACTCTGTCATGTAGAACCTTTTCTGTCTGGGACCTGGGACAAGCCACTCCATTTCCCTGCGCCTCCGTTTCTTCTTCTGTAAAAGGAGGTTGGAAATTCTATCTTCCTCCAAGATTCATTAGGAGGTCTAAGTGAGATAGTGGATGAAGGCCTTGGCAATGTCTGACACAAATGGCCAAGGATGCACACACATCCGGAAGATATGCAGCTGGGAACGTGTTCTGAAACGTCTGCAAACAAATCCTCTGACATGACTCAGACCCGCTTGGGCCAAATCAATTGAAGACTGAGAAACAGAACCCCACCTTGCTACAGATCATTTCCTCTAAGCAACATGAGAAGGAAGGCCCTTTGTCCACAGTGCCCAACACAAGCTGGAAGAACAAACCAGCAGACAATCCCAAAGGCCGTTCCTCTCCAAGCCCAGGACCACTGCTCCAGCCCAGGCAGGTGTCATCTCCCACTTTGCCCATCACAACTGCCCACACCCCCTCCCACTGCTGCCTCTGGGGTCCCACGGGCAGCGTGGCCCACTCTCAGACCACTGGGGAAAGGGCACACAGTGCACCTCCACTGTCGTGATATAAACTGCTCCGGCGCAAAGCTAGTCTTTTCTAATGTCAGAGCCAAAACACAGCCATACAAACATTCCTTCCCCAAATTACAATTTGGAAAGCTGGAAGGTACAAACAGGACAGTCCTCCCATTGAGGGTAAGAGAATATTACTGATCAGAAACATCCCTTAAGCTGACACTCCAATATTGAGAACCGGGCCACCGAGTGGCTTGGCACAGTCCACAGAACCTCTAGCAGCTGCCGTGCTGGCTGCACACGGGTGTAGGTGATACTGGCCTCCACAAGGTGACCTGCCGGCGAGGATCACAAGGATGACTGGGGGCGTGCAGGGACCACTATCTCACTCCAGCCCCAACCGGCCTCCGCCC
The DNA here is from genome assembly GCF_022355385.1 of Mustela nigripes. Classification (NCBI taxonomy): domain Eukaryota; kingdom Metazoa; phylum Chordata; class Mammalia; order Carnivora; family Mustelidae; genus Mustela; species Mustela nigripes. Next base: position 127,319,545 of record NC_081559.1, on the reverse strand, counting down.
CGGAGAAATCCTGTCTGCTTCCATTCTGCTCTCCCAAACCCACTCTGCTTCCACATTTCCCAATTCAGGGATGTGGCGCTGCCACCAAAACCAACACCAACCCACCCTCTACGCATCACCACGGTGACCAGCTGCGGTATAGACCTGACCGCACCATCCTGCTTGAAGTCCTATCCCATGTTTAACAGGCCTGCCAGTCTGCACTAGCTTGTCAGGCCTTCTGCAGCATCTGCAAATGGCAACAGTATAGTTCTACTCTTTTCACACCCCAAACCCTCCACTCACCTTTATGCTGCAGACACCCAGAACTGCTCCCTGAGGAACCCACCTGTTTCTTCCACCTCCTTTCCCCTCCCCACTCCACCTACGGCCATCACACACTCAGGGAAGCCTCTCCTAGCCAACGCAGACCGGATCACCAGCCACATGTCATATGGACCCCACACAAGGAAGGGGTATTTAAAATATACAAAATGTGGTGGTCGCACTCCCGCAGTGATCCAAAACCAAAGCTGTATATGGACCTGAGTGTGTGTGTGAGTGCAGGTCTTTCCCCAACCAGCCCTTAAGCTCAGAAAGAGGAAGAAGTCTGTCTTATTTATCTTTATTTTCCTGGTGCCTGGTCAGGTAGGCTCCTTATCAATTTTAGCAGATCGATTTCACTAAAGAGCACAAGTCACAGCCACGACAGCACTCACATATACAGCCCTTATGATGTGCCAGTGCTTTTCTCATTAACTCATTTAAGAAAACCCCACAGATTCTATCTTTATGATGAAAGACCTATGAGGCTCAGTAAAATAGGACTGATGTGCTACCGAAATAGAGTGAGACTTAGCAAGTTTTCAAAACCAGTACATCGCTATACGCCCCCCCCCTCACCAAGTCCTTTTATTTCCTCAGCCTTATCTCTGCCATTGCTGGTGTGACCGAGATACGGAGCCACCCACTCCTGAGGCCAGGCAAACCCCTACACCCTCAGAAGCAGCACATTTCTCTGGGGACGGTGCTAGTAGTCTGAAGGCCTTATTTCCATTGTGCACTTTACCATGAGAGCCAGGTCACACGGGTGGCCAGCTGGACGTGCTGAGGGTCCACAGCTTAGTGACATTTAGGTCACCACCATTAGACCAGGCTCTAAAAAGTGCTATAATGGCCCCCAGTATGGTCAAAACACAAGCCGCCTTGATGAGAACTCTGAGAACCCAAACTTTATCTTCAGAGAACACATGTTATACGGAGGGATGAACTAAGGACACTTCATGCCCTTTACGGAAGAGTTTGTAGTCAGCTTCCAACTGTAAGGGTCTACACTGAAGGGCTACGTGGCGGGACCTAAAACGGGGTGGCAAGACCTCATTCCACCTAAGACACAGCACAGGGATAACGAATTCTTTTTGGTGAGAACAAGTATACGCTTTTCAAACAAGCCAAGGGCCAGAACTTACAAGAAATCCCACTAGCTGCCCTGGTGTCTTGCAAAACAGAATGCAGTTAAACACTGACAGCATTGGCCGAGGGACCTAAGTCCTCCACAAAAAGGCAGTTTGAAGAGGAACCACAGGTGATGAGCATATGGTTCGTGAAGGTCTGGACAACGGGCGGGAATCCTCCATCAGTCAGACACTTCAGATGGAAGAAGTCCGTGAAGAGTCGCCTCACCCTGGGGAAAATCAACCTTGAGGCTTAGGTCGTGAGGATTAATCAGATCTGTTTGCAGGGACTCAAGCCAAAATGTCATATTATAATCTTTTAAAAGAAGAGTAAAATCTATTGAAAAATATCCTTATATTTTATATGCTCAAAAGGCTTTATTAATAAAGACTCAAAACTAATGGATGAGAAGCCAGAGGCGAGAGAGACGTTCCTGGCATAGGGCGTTTGCAGTGTGCTCCAGCTCTAAAAGATCCAGGCGCCGTAAGAAAAACTTCAGTAAAGCTGTGAGGGTCAAGGGCCCAGTCATGGTGGAGAGAAAAGCATCGAGCCTCTCAACTTGAGTGTAGGATTCTCCTCTAAGTTTCTGAACCACGAGAAAGAAATTTAAAAGAGGAAGAAGTGAAGGAAAAAAGAGACAAGATAAAGCACTAAGAGCTCAAAAGTGTCAATTAAGGCAACATAAAATAGGATACATCAAGTAAAATTAAAGCCACAAAACAAAATAAAAATTTTAGAGAAAGTCCTTGGGCCAAGATTTATGCAGTGGCTGAACTAGAACGTAATGAAATGCCGGTGACAGAATAAACTAAGGACGAAGAGATAAACTGCGCAGCAGACAGTGGACACAAAAGCCAGCTCCTTCCCACAAAGGTGATCAGAGCCGCCGAGGTGAAGGGGAAGGCCTGGGAGCACTCGGGAGATGCTCCACAGGGCGATCTTGGGCAGACAGCATCTGGGAGCATCTGGGCGGGATGGGGGGATGGGGGGATGGAGCACCAGCCTTGACCTGCGCTCTGCGCCCTCAGGGCCGCCTATGGATGCTGAGCTGCCTGCTGGGGGTCACATGTGTCACTCCAAGGGGGTGCCCAGCCCCCCCCCCACCCCCGCCAGCTCCTAAATTCCACCTAGAAATTCTTCACCCAGCTCTTCTGGTTGAGAAAGAGAAAGAAGAGTTAAGAAAAAGAGAGAGAAGGGGAGGGGATTCTATCTTATTTCTGAACAACAAACATAGGACTTCAGTGACAAATTAATAGGGTTTTTTTTTTTAAGTTCCTTGAAAGTCACTAGATGAAAACACCTCTAAGACATTGAATTTAATCTAAATTGTTACCTTAAATAGCTCTTCTAGCATCAAGTACTCCTTAAGTATATTAACCATGCTGAATTTTTAGGAAAGAACAAAGAAAGTTAGAAAAGATACAAAAACCTAATTTGCTTTCATTTAAAATAAAAGTATATTTCAACTCAACGTGCCTCGCTTTTACATTTTACAATCAAACCTTCCAAGCATGAAGAAGCTGAGGGCCAGACAGGCAACATGTTCAGCCAGAGAAGTGGCATTGCTAAGACGGGAGCCATACCTGTCTTGTTCCTGGGCCCAGGTCTGAGTCCGAGACCTGGCCTAAGGCATCCAACCTCCTCACACACTCTCTCTAAGAGTCCAGTGCATGCCTGGCCTTTTGGGGGTACACTTCAGACCTCGACCTGTCCTGGTGAATGTCTTCTGTTACCTGGGACCATCTCTGGGGCCCCTGGTTCATCAGAACCCAGTCCCGAGGACAGCTACAGGGTTGCTGCCCCTTACTTAAAGGAGGAGGACAGAAGGGAGGGAAAGAAAGTATAATAAAAAGCTAGAAAGCCTTCTAAACAGCCAAATTCATTTTTAATATATTAAATATATTGGGGGGAAACTCCTCATGTAGTCAAGAATTGTCATTGAAAACCTCAGGGTCACTGAGTTTTATGGACTGAATTAAGGTCTGCCAGTGACAAGGAAAAGAACTCTAGTTAGCTAACACGTTATCACATCCCAGAAGCCAACATGAACACCAGCCGCTCTGGCTACATGGCACCGCCTGGCACTGTGATGGAACATAAAGAATTGCGTAAATCAGACATTACAAAATGGATGCAAATAGTACACCCTTATCCTAGAGCATATCCCCCAAGTGCCAACTGTCAGTGTCCAATTCTCAGATGCCACTCTTATTTTTAGGCACTGTGCTCCCATGACCCCAGAGGGCTGATGCTGGGCTAACTGTGGCAGTTAGAACCCCATCCCCTGGATTCATAAGGATCTTCTCAGATCGGCCAGCATGGCCAACACAACAAGTGAGATGGGCAGCTTGTCCACATTTTAAACAGGTGCCACAGGTAGGTAGAGAACTAGGCAGAGCAAACAGTAAAACCCACAAGGAGAAAATACTCTTACCCATCCTAACAGGAGAAGCTGAAGGACCATGACGTTATACTGTTCATATAGGCTTCGGGGCTACATACACAATTAGCATTCTAATGGAAGTTCAAGTTCTCTCTCCAACATCAAAATTAAGAAGAATGGTGTCTTTTTTAATTCATACTATTTCCCCAGTTAAGATTCTTTTTTTTTTTTTTTTAATTTATTTGAACGAGAGTTGGGGGTGGGCAGAGGAAGAGGGTGGAGCAGACTCCCCGTTGAGCAGGGAGACTGAATCCAGCAAAGGGCTCCATCCCAGGACTCCAAGACCATGACCTGAGCAAAAGGCAAATGCTTAACCAACTGAGCCCCCCAGGACCGGCACCCCTGCCACCTGTCTCCCAGTTAACATTTTAATGCTAGGCCACACAGACTTGTATGAGAAGCTGGAGGGAGGGCTGGTGCTTCAGATGGCTGATGACATGCTCAGGGTGGATTTGCACAGCATCTAGACTTGAAGGGGCCCTTACCTGGGTGGGCAGAAGACAACTAGCAGAAAGATCTTTTTTTTTTTTTTTTAAAGATTTTATTTATTTATTTGACAGACAGAGATCACAAGTAGGCAGAGAGGCAGGCAGAGAAAGAGAAGGAAGCAGGCTCCCTGCTGAGCAGAGAGCCCAATGCGGGGCTCGATCCCAGGACCCTGAGATCATGACCTGAGCCGAAGGCAGAGGCTTTAACCCACTGAGCCACCCAGGCGCCCCCAGAAAGATCTTTCTATATCATGTGACAAATTTTGCATTTGTACAGATTTTCATACCTTTCAAAAGCATTTTCATATATAGACTTTTTTTTTTTTTTTAAAGAAAGAGAGGGAAATAGGCTCCCCGCTGAGCTGAGAGTCCAATGCTGGGCTTGACCCCAGGACCCTGAGATCATGACCTGAGTGGAAAGCAGAGGCCCAACCCACTGAGCCTCCCAGGCGTCCCTTATATGGACATTTTTAATAATCATTTAAAAAAAAAAAACAATCAGCCTAGGACTCCTCCTGCTCTTTATCCTACGATTCTAAGGTCACCACCACAATGTAGAATGGCAACATGTGCCCCACCCTAAAATGCCACTTAAGAAAGTCTTTGAAGGAACACATCTCTAAAAATAACCCCCTTTAGCATTCCACTGCCACCACCAGCCTCCTCCCCAATTCAACTTCCATCACATGGGCACAATGAGAGTTGGAAGCAAGGTCGAAGCCACACTCTCCCACATCAACCACAGAGGCAGCAGGCCACCACTCTCAAGCCCACCCCAGCTCCCTGGACAGGCAGAAACAAAGGTCAGCCAGGCCCAGTGCGGTCCCTCCCTGCATCTAGCACAGGGAAGGAGTCAGCAGAACCTGCTTTGTAAGGGTCAGTGGTGCTGGGCATTCTCTTGCCCCGAGGACTAGCAAACAAACCACGTGTTGCTAAATCTAGCACAGTCTGTACTAAAAAGTGCCTGATGACTACTCCCTCTCTGCTCACTCAGCCAACTGAGGACAAATCGGACGGAGGAAGGGTGATAAGGTGGCCTGTCACTGAGAAGAGAAAGACTTTGAGATGGTCATCCTGAAGCAAAAGAAGGATTTGGGATTAAGAGCCAATGGTGGGGCGCCTGGGTGGCTCAGTCAGTTAGGCATCTGACTCTTGATCTTGGCTCAGGTCATGATCTCACGGTTGTGGGATTGAGTCCTGAGACTCAATCTCATCCCCACCCTCAGTGGGGATCTGCTTGAGATCCTCTCTCTCAACCCCTCCCCCTGCTCACATGCTCTCTCTCAAATAAATCAATCCTTAAGAAAAAAAAAAAGAGAGAGAGAGAGAAAGACTCTCAATAGCCCCCCTTCAAAGAGAAGAGAACTTCTGAGACCACCAGGGAAGGCAGCCACCTCCAGGTATCCCTGACCTGGAGCTTGGATTTAATGAACCAGAGACTGGTAGGGCAGACCAGGGGCAGAGAAGCACAACGCCCACAGGCACATTTTCCCCCTTGTTCCTCTCCAATGCTGAAAGGGCTCGAAAGTCCATTTTGTGACCACACGTTAAAAAATCTGTACCCTCTTCTGCAGGCACACGGTCCAAAATACCCAATTCAGTATTTCCAATTATCCAATGCCACAAATCAAAACTAAATCATAGGATATAAAAGAAAGAACAAAGAAACAGAAGAAAATCTGCAGGTTTAATTTACTTTATTAACTACGTACCTGAGGGAGAGGTATCTGACTCTCCAGGCTTTCTGTACTGATTAAGCAAAACTAGTTTAATGGTTTGCTTTTGTGTCTAATCTCTGCTGAGAAATTTTATGTGTATAAGAGCACACTATATAAACTATGTACTAGGTTACCAAACATAAACCACCACGGGGCTTGTTGGCTGAATAAAAGTATTCCTCAGGTAAAACGCTGCTACTTTCTTAGATCCTCAGAGGAAAGTTGCCACATTAATAATGATAATGACAGTGTGGTTTGCCAAAAATATACTCTACATGTTTTTAGCACTTTGTGTTTTTGAAAAATAAGAGTGGTACATCTGCCGTCCACTTAAAATATTGCGTCCATCCTCCTTGAGAAACGGCATTTTAGTTTCCTGCTAACTCGGATGCCGAGGCTGGGAAACGGCAGGGAGGCTGCACCAGAAGCGAGTCTCCGCGGCTCCCTTGAACCAGGGCTTCACCAGTCAAGTCACAACCTCGGGCCAAGTTCCCTTCTTTATGTCCATTCAAAGAGTCTTTATAGAGCTAAATGGACCACTAAATCCTTCAAGAGTCATTCAAAGGAAGCGCTTCCTCCAAATTCTCTCTCACTGCACAAGGCCCATGCTTACACAACAGAAAACACACTGAAGAGAAGAATGCAAAATTCTCCTGTGTCAGCTCCTTGAATTCTTCCAATATGCAAAATGGCATCCCCTCCAGCCCACAAATGTCTTAGCTCTTATTTTCAATATTTACTGCCAATATTTGAAGGCTATAAGGACACCTGGGGAGAGCACCAGGAAAAAAAATGGGTAGAAAAATATATATTTAACATAAAAGGGAAAGAGGAAAGAAAGATACATTTCTAATAGGAAAGTGGAATGTGGCCCATTTTTCTCATTATTAAGATTTTAAATGCCTTTTCCTGAAGTGCTGAATACCTTTTTCTGTTTCTCTATCGTTCTATGTCCCAGCTTCTAGGTGGATTCTGTGAGTTTTTCTGCACAGGCAAGGCAATATCATTGTATGTGGGTTGCCAAAAGGGCCAGTTTGCTGGGAATGGCCACAAATGCAAGCCCCAGCTGCCTTCCGGAATGCAGGAGAATGGCAAGTGGTGAGACAGACATCCCAAAGGCATACAGAGTCAGACCCCTGAGGACAGCCACCCTTTCTAAATGTGCTCTAGCATCGAGAGTGTGTGACTGAGGCAGAACAAGCTCTCTCCCTGCCACAGACATAACACAGAGCCAGGCAGACCAGCAGTGGTTACTTCTGTCACCGCCCGCTCAGAGAGCGTTATTTGTTTGCGGAACGTCACCAATGATCCGGCATCCAGGGCCGAGTGGGAAAGATGCGAGCAGTTCTACACTAAATTTTTCATTTCACTTCTGTTTATTCCCTTCTATTTCAGCCCTCTGTAGGAAAATTATTTTCTGTATAAACAAATTCATCAAGTTAACTTATTCAAGGATGGAAATAACTGGTATCACATAACATTTTGCAAAACAAAATTGCCACTGCTGTATTCCAGTGCTTAAAAGCAAACTGCTATGGCAATTCAACCCCAGTGCTAACATAACCCAAACCCCCTATTACCTTCATCACTGCATATTCAATTTACATAATTATTCTGCTATGCTATTCAGAATTTACATGTAGTTGTATAGCATTCTACTTATCTGCACTTCAGGGACATGATTTCCTTCCTAGATTCAGCAGAACGCAAGACCACAACTTGACATACTCAATTCATCTGGCCAGTAGAAACTGTGGCTCAACAAAATAATGGGTTGGTTTGTTAATTTACTGAAAATCTCTATTCGATTACCATCTTCTTGGACAGCCACCTCCATCTGACCATCAATGACAGGAAAGCCTCCCGGGATGTCCTCATCACACTCTGTCATGACTCAGCAGGTGGCCCAACAAGTAACTGGCCAAGTCACCAAGGCCAACAGAGGTCCTCCAAACACTCCTGGCACCCCTCAACAGGGCCCATGTCTCTGGGCCCCGTTACAACAGCCCCCATTCTGCATGAACTTCCCAACGCTCAGTGGAAATGTTTCATTTGATTATCTGCACACCACTTGGGGATTAACAACTGTCACCTCTAGGAGGCATCCACTGAACTATGACCCTAAGGCAATGGGGGGGGGGGGGTGCCCAACACTCTTCCTGGGAGAAAATAATCACATGCCCTCTCTCCTATCAAAAACATGTGACTCTAATGCAAAGCCATTACTTGGATTCAGCAATGCCAAAAATTTACTCTGCACAGACAATTCAAACTTAAGGATGAGCAGCTGAGAGCACACACTGGAATTTTCTCTCGTGGGTAAACACAGGGCCTCTCTCCGCACCGAGGCAGCCCAGGTGATCAGAGCTGACTGGATCTGATGCCCCAAGTTCCTAACACTTGTTTACAGCTGTTGGGAAATTTTCAGTAAGTTTCACTGTTCAATACAGCATTTTGATATCTGCCCTAATATATCCCAAAAGAGGCAAGGGTAAGCTAAAAGTATGTTTTTAAAGACAGGACTAGGTCAAGGTAGACTCAGAACCTGAAGGTAACATACTTGGAAATTTATGACAAGATCCAAGACACAGTGGGTTTCTTTTTTTTTTTTCTTTTTTTAATCGACGTTTATCATTAGGTGCTAGATTCAAAAAATTAAGGATACAAACTAAAAAGACAGATAGATCTTGAGGCTAAAGCTAGTCTTGGTGACATATTTTCCGAGTTCTAGGAAGCTTCTTTAGAACACAGGCTCTTACGTTTCAAGTTTTAAAGTGATAATAATACATTCTTTTAAAATTTTGCTACAATTTCTCCTTGGGAAAAATAACCATATGGTTCCTCCTACCAAAAGCACAATACTTAGCTTTTAGGCAATTATATTTCTAAAAAACCCTTGATAAATCAGACTGAAAGTCTACCCATACCCTCCCTGCTCACATCCTAACACTTAACAGAGCACCTACAAAGAATAAGTACTTAATGAAGCATTTAAATAAATGAAATATTTCAATAAATGAAAGCAAAATTTATAATGGGTTGTAAGTTTAGAAGAGTGTTCACATGGGAGAAAAATGGTTTTTAATTAAGAAACCGCTTACTGAGGCATCAAAGAAGGTTCCTAAGTTAAGTTACCTGTAAGACTGAGTTACTGAATAGAATTCTGTTATTTTGGCACCATAAAAAGTACTGATGACAAAAATTTTTAAATGACTGTGACACAGACTTTCAAAACACTACAGAGTAACTTATTTGGGGGTTGTATAGATATTCTGAGCAGAAGTTTGAAAATCCAACTTTGCTCTTTCCCTTTGCAGGGACATCTCCATAGTCACAGAAATCATCTCCGCTCTGTATTTGCATATGCACCCACAGGAAAGCCTACAAGTCAGCGAGCTCAAAAAGTTCTCATCAAGCACGTCTGTCGCAGACCTGAGCGTGCGTGTGTACACACACGAGTGCGGGTGTGTGTGTACACATGTGCATGGGGGTCAGAGGGGGAGTGTGTTTTCTAATGAAGTTTGCAAACAGGTTCAGATTAACCAAGTCTGACCATACTTCCATCTGGAAACTATATTTTCTAACATGAGCCATATTCCGAAAAATAGATTCAGATGTTTGGAATTGGTTCAGAACGGTTGTAAGAAATGTTCAGTACAAATGAAAAAAATTAGTCTTCAATGTCTTCTCCTCTCAGCTTTTCTTACTGAGTAAATATGCCTTCTGGGGGGTCAGAGTCGGTAGGGGAAGTACAGAGGGAAGTATGGAGTGGAGGAGGGTATTTCCTAGAAGCTAAAGAGTGCGCTATTCTTGCATGCATATCTAATGGATAACTGCTATTTGATTTCTCCCACGTTGCCCACTAGCATTTCAACCCTGCCCCTGGAAGGCTTACTCCGCCGAGTGGAGAGAATTAATTCTCCTGTTTCAACTTCTGGGAAACAGGGCTGAAATGCTGAGTGAAATACAGTGACCTATCTTGCTCCTGTAATCCTTCTTTCCCTGTTTTGCATTGTCCTTGAAAATGAGGTTGCTGGTCTAGGCTTATAAATAAGTAAGCTGGTAATCTGGTTCTATTTGGTCAATGGCAAACTTTCACAAAAATACAGGCAGCAAATGATTTTAAAATTACAAAGAATTTTTACCCAGTGAAGTCTACAATGTACCATCCAAATAAACAGCTTGTGGTAATTGAGTCCTAAATCCCAGAATGTATAAAACTCTTTCACTTTTCAGGTTGGGTTATCAGAGAAAGGAACCCGGTAGCAAAAAGCAAAGTGCTGCCCCTACCCCATCCCCAGACCCCGCCCCCTTTCAAGGGCTGTCGCTGCCCCCGCTCATTTCTACACTGCGTTTGAGGGTGGTTATTTCTGCCCACAGCCTACCTTGACTTTTTGCTGGATTTGGGTTTTGGCGTGGCAGTTTTTGCTTTCTTTTCCTTTGGCTCTTTGGGAATCTTAGGGGCTTTCGGGGTCTTGGGTTCCTTGGGCTCTTTTTTCTCCTTGGGTTCTTTCGGTTCCTTCGGATCTTTTTTTACCTTCGGCCTTTTCTTTTTCTTTTTCTCTTCTTGGGACCCATCTAGTGAGTTCCTATTTAGTTCTTGGCTATCAACCCCACCAGGGAAGTCATCTTTACCAAAACTTTTACTGGGCTCCTCGGCAACAATGTGGTTGTTTTTCTTCTTCTTCTTCTTCTGCTGTGGCTGCTGCTCTACGGACGGCAGGTAATCATCACTCTTCACTAGCTGAGCGTTCGGTCCACTAACCTGAGTCATATCCGGCACTGGTTTCTCCAGAAAGGGCTCCGACGGAGAATGCTAAGAGACACAAATGGGAATTGAAATTAGTTTATCATTCTTCATACTTAAGAAAGGAACTGAAAGTTAGTAGCTGATGCTTCTGAAACTTTACACTCAAAGTAGCAAATATTTTACCAACTATACAGTTGTAAAATCTATCCTTTTCTCTCACCCAAAAAACAAGAAAGCACTTACATAAATGGTTAAAAAAGAAAAAGGGCAACCAAGCAATACAGTAAAAATTCTGGTTCAGGAAGAAAAATAACTCTCATTCACCTGAAGACACTGTCCATTTTCTTAGCAGCCCCTACGTGTGTGGGACTTGGCGAATGACAGAACAGCGGCAGAAGCTAACCCAAAGAATGAATTTAAATGGAGTTCTTTTCCTCTTGTGGGAATGAGAACTCAAATTAAAGATACATAATTAAGCCGCTTTTAACAAGAACAAGTATACTGAGCACCGCATGATTCAGGTACTGTAAAAGTTTGAAATCCAAATATCACACACAAATCTTATATGGTACAGGCCATTTCTGATTTAAATGACATGAAAATGACACATTAAAAGCACATAGCCAAACTTCATGACTCGCGATTCGTTAAATTTCTTGTACTAACATGAAATGCAGAGAGTGTTTATCTTAAGTTACTGAAGCTTCACGTTTTCACATTTTCCTGAGGAACAGAAAATCCAAACAGTCAAGCTGGTAAGTCTTGCAGATTTCTGACATTCACAAGGAGTGCATCTAGAGATGGGCTTAACACAGTAGAGACCATTAACAGTTAGGATGAGATGTTAACTGGTCAGCCAAGAGCAGAGTCCACTCCAAACCAGGACAGGGGTAGAGTATCATCTGCACTGCAAATTACGACATCGAGTGAACCTTTGTAGTTCAGCGAAATACTTTAAAATGTCATATCTTCAAATGTCACTCGGGGTTGGGTTTGTTTTTGACTTCTTCATCTGCTTCTCCAGACACTGAATAGTAAGTATAACAGAAACAGTAAAAATAATGGCTGCTAGTGGTTACTGAACAGTCTTACTATGGGCCACGCACATGCTAAGCACCTGATACCCCTGACACCGTTCAACCCCCACACCAGCCCCAATCAGGAGCTGGATATGGGTTCTGACATTCAAGGATGCAGTCCTATTCCCAAGAAGTTACATGCCTCCTGACCATACCACTTCCAAAAGGTGGGAGGAGAGGGGGTAGAAGAGCCCAGACCCACGTCTGCAGAGGACTCATGAGTAACCCAAAAGCTGCACTCCCCATCAGCAAGGTACTATAAATCAAATTCCAGTCCGAATAACTGAGCATCTGTTCCAGGCCATGCACTGAACTGGGCACTTTCAAGAATTAGTTCACCTGAATCTCACCAACAAAAATGTGGTGATCTGCCCTCATCTTTCGGAAAGGAAGGGAAGTCTGAAGAGGTTATGTGATCACCCAAGGTCACACAGCATGAGACAGAGCTGTGATCTGAATCTAGGTTTTCTAAACCAGTAAACCAGTATTCGGGCTCTGTGCTTATGAAATCTTTTTTTCCCCCCTCTTCTGAAATCTTACATATGGGCATCCTTCTAGGAAATACTCCATGGGTTTCATTTGATTTCCCAAGTATCCAGTGACCCCCATCCCAAAATTTTAAGACATTACTGTCTGAAAAGAAAGTGGGCATACTATCCCCACTACCCCTTACCGTGGTAACTTAAGAAACCCACATTCAATTCTCCCATCTGCACTGGTGCAAGAGACTGAGCCCAGAATTACAAGGTAAGAAACACAAACTCTAGTCTGAGTCCTGCCGTTAACTCTACTATCAATGAAAAATCATTTCATTCATCCACGGTTCATTTTCTTCATCTGCACAATGAAGGGGTTCGGTCAGATGATTTCCAAAGTCTCTTTTAAAATTCAATGGTATTAGAAAATCTTAAAATGCATATGGCCTTTTCCTAGTCACAGCTAAAAGAGGATGAACCTGCAGAAGATTAAAGCTATACAGAAAGAGAAAGAAGCAAGAGCAGAAGTCTGAGGAAAAGCACACGTTGGGAGGGAGTCCCCGCGAGCAGGTTCCCACACAGGAACAGCACAGCAAGCCAAACACTCAGAGAAGTCACCCTCTGTCCTGCCTTTCCCCCTCACACACACACTCAACACACATCAACCAAGGTGCCGCCCATGTTCCCATTACCTGAGAATTCACAGCATCTGATTTAACTGTGTGATTCAAATTCAGCTGAAGTCTAGTTAATTGTTACCTATTATTTCCAAGGTAAGGAAAAAGGAAAAAGCCTTTTTTTTTTTTCTAAGAGACTTAGAGGTCAAACTTATTTGGGACAAACTATTTTTCAGGAAATGGAAGAAAAAGTACTTCCTGGAAAGGGATGGAAAGAGAAAAGTCCACCAGTAAACAAAGCTTCAAGCATAGAACGGTGAATTAATCCCACGTATGCATACCTTGCTTTAATCTGCATGGCATTAACCCCAGCAACAAAGTGCCAGCTTCTAATGAGAAATACCTGGTACACATTCATGAACTCGAAAAAGCACAGAGCATCTAATACAAAAAGACTGAAAATTTATCTACACATTTTAGCATACAAATGATTTTAGATGCTCCTTCCGGTAATAAATGAAGCCATAAATTAGTATCCCTTAAAATTTTTAATCTTCCATAAGAAGGAAAAAACATAAAGAGTAAATACAAAAAAGTATTAATCCTGTTTGATATGCAGCAGAATTATGTTTTGGTACTATATGAAATAGGGTGAAAAAGGTGCTCAGAAATATTATAGTGTTTACCAGACCCACATCTCCTTAAATCTTTTAGAGAAAAGCTGTTTTTGTAAACATTTAACAAAGAACAGATGGCCTGCCTTAATCATGTGGGGGAAAAAACCTGGAGCTCACAGTAATACCCTGACAAAGTCTCCCAGGCCCAGCCGTGCCCCCCCTCCCCACGCATGGTACAGTCTTCTCTAATGCTATTTAATTTTACAGCGGACATTTTCCCATCAATTCCCACTGCCTGACAGGTAATCAATGCCATTAACATCTGATATTACCATATAGGGCACTGCCAAAACCCCTCATTTATTAGAGCAACGTGGAGAATGTTAGATACCAAAGGTATTTTTAAATACACACCATAGGACTTTGCAGTTGACACATTTTCTACCGCAATTCCATGTGCCTGTTGGAATATTATGGGATTTGTAAGGATGGTGCCATGGACTTCCAGAACGAAAACAGCATGACTAATATTTAAACAGTAAACAAAAATGATTCAAGGTGTGTATACGTGTATCTTGTCAAAAAAATTACCAGAACCTAAAGATAATCACTTTTATCCTTAACTCCACTGTTCAAAATGTACACACCAGGCAAACACAGAAGCAAGTCACCTTATGTAAAACCGCAGAATAGACAAGATGCAAAGTTAACCAAAGGAGGGCAGAGATGAAGAAGTGAAGGCAACCCTTCTCTCACCTTCAATCAAACGAGACCCAAAGTATTCAGGAGCATTCGCAAGAAAAGGAGAAAGTACCTAAAAGGAAACTTTTCATTTACCTCAGGGATGCTTTCCACCCAACATTCATCAGCTTGGCCTGGCTTAAAAGCTAGTTTACTCATGTTTTGCCTTAATTACATCCGTAAAGCCTCAAAATGGTAGCAATGTCAAGTAACAGGCACGAGCCACGTGAGAGTAACACTGCAGTGTTTCCCAACAGGTATAAGCTCTGCAAACTAACAATGTTCAGTAATGCGGGACAGCGAGGGCAAAACATTGTACTTACTGAGTGATACAAACAAATCTAAAATCGAAATGCTACTTTGTAGTAACGACATCGCACTTCTGGGAGCATGTCCCTTCCCTGCACATTGAGCCAAAGGGAGGTATCTGTGCTCTCAGAGAACCTGAGGTTCTGGGGGAGAAGCCGCAGGCCACCCAAGGCTAAAGGAACGACAGATACAAACTTAAAACATGCTAAACTATGATTTCAATGATTTGTAAAAATACAAAGTGTTCACTTAAGATTGCAAAGTACTATTTGCTTCCTTTTTAGATTTTGGTTTTGGTTTTTGGTGGCTTTGGAAACACCTCTTTTATTGACGCGCTTCACTTTTATTTTTCCAGTATCACTCCCCAGGTTCTTGGTCCCTTGACAACTCTTTTAAAAAGGAATCCCAGTATGAAAACTGAAGCTCAATCTTCAGCCAAAAGAGCACACAGGGTGCACTTAGCAAAGGCTCCGTGAGTCCTGTTGAACCACCCTTTTCTTGTCAGTGACACTGAGAAAAAGAAGATGCACTCAGTATCTGGTGTCCAATTCATTTGTTCATTCAACAAATATTTAGGGATACAACAGTAAACAAGCCAGCCACGGTACCAGCGGGGGGAAGCAGGGCACCTGACCTGGGCTGACACTAAGGGGGCTTCCTGAAAGTGGTCAGCCTGGTGCTGGCCAAAGGTCACTTCTTCCATGGGCCTGAACGACAACTCATGCCTGAGATCAGGTGACTGAAAGCATATATAATGTATGACAAGCAAGCTTGTGAAGCCCTGTTTATGGAGGAGCAGACAAGAGTTTCAAGAGTCAAGTGATACACTTCTCAACTATGACTATTTGATATAAAACAAGTATGAGGCCCCTGGGTGGTTCATCAGTTAAGTGACTGCCTTTCGCTCAGGTCAGGATCCCAGGTCCTGGGATCCAGCCCCACATCAGGCTCCCTGCTCCGTGGGGAGCCTGCTTCTCCCTCTCTCTCTGCTGCGCTCGCTCGCTCTCCCGCTCTCAGTCTCTCCCAAGTAAATCAGTAAAATCTTTTTAAAAAAATTAAAATTAAAAATAAGTATAAAAATATTCTTCAGATGACAATTAAAGGTTGGACTATTTTCTGCTTGGCTAAATTTGGTATTAGAGTCAGGGCCTTGAGGTCAAGCCTTTAAATGTCAGTTAGTTTTATTCAGCTCATTCTTAATTTCCAGGAATAATGATTTATTGAATGAGTACCTTTATGAACAAAAACACCCAAATGCATAATTATCAAGTTTGTGAGTCATATGAACTGGAAAGGCAAGATGTGTAAAACAACATTTTTAAAGTTTTGGATATTAAAAAGTTGTACATGAAAAGATGACTCAGGTCACATAAGTTTAGAGAATCCTGGGCTAACCAAATAAGTAGTTTTCTTTACTGCAAAAGTTCCAGCCCTTACTACCTTGAGTGGCGGATTAATGTGCAGGGTGCTCCTAAAGGTACTTAACCACTCCATCCTTTTTTTCTAACTATACCTTGAATAAAAATGTTCTTCAAGATACACTTCGGATTATACCAATACAGCTAAAGTGGGGAAAATTCATCTGCTTCTCTGGGGTGGGGAGAGTATGTGTGCGCATGTGTCTATGTATCTCAAAGAGTGGTTATCAAATATTTTACAATATAGCGTGTAACTCTATAAACAAAGCTAATTTTATATAAAATGTGCTCAAACGCTGCACTGAATTGGCAGTTTCTTTTATGCTCAATTTAAGTCACGGGTAGGAATAAAATAGGAATATTGGTATAATCATATAAAGACGACTTGTATAATTTTTGTTGGATAGAGTCAAAATAATTACCGAGTTAAATATAATGAATGTTGAGTCATCTTTATGAGTGCTTCAGAACCATTAAATTTTAGAACTGAAAATTTTAATTACTGCTGAAATATCTCATTTAAAAATCATCTGAAGGCATTTCCAAAACTTCAGTTTTCTGCTTGTGTTTTTAATCCACCCTTAGAATAGACGTGTCATACAAACAAAATCTTAAATAGCTGCAAATTAACATGAACCACTTTAATGGCATCTAAATTATAAACACATTTTGAATATAAGTGGAGTCCAAAATAATGAAAATAAAGAGCCAAGCAATCATGTTACATTTAATATTAAATAGTTCACACTGGATACTGAATACTGCCCATCCTCTATGTAGGAGTAAAACTATACCACAGGAACAGTCAGACTACATCTCTCATTTGTAAGGCTCTCCTGTAGTGTTTCTACAGTCACTTTACCTAGAGTAACAGAGCAGTGAAATTCCACCAATGCTAAATCCTTTCCAAGTGTCTGTGAGACCCTGAGCACAGCAGACTCCCTCCCATTGGACAAAGGGGCATCTGTGCACCATACCTCCCTCCGGGCCACCCCATCGTTGCCCTTCTGGCCATCTCCCTTTCCCTGTCTCTGTTCTGTGCAGGCGGTCACACTCTGCTGGGAATGACCCGCAGAGGCGGGAGGTGGCCTCAGGGAGACACGGGTTCTAGTGCAGGCTGGAACCCTGCTGGGTACCTGCAATGCTGCCTCCAGCTGGCCCCACTCAGGGTGACAGGGAAGAGCATCAAGGAATAGCCCTGGAGTTAGGGGAGAGACAACAGCATGACTGACAGGAAGTCCTGAAGCCAGCCCTAGACACGATACCAAATGAGGTTTTTCAACCATGTACTATACAGTTACATGTGCATTTCAATTCACAACCTTCTTCTCCTTCAGTGCCTGTAATAACCACATGAGTTTGCCGAGGTGGGTGACATTCTTGCTTTTTTATAAATGAGGAAACTGCGGCTTCAGTGACACAGCTAGAAAGGGGCCAACCCTGGATGGTAATCCCGATGTGGTGGCTACCAGCCAGTGGGACGTGCTCAGACTCGCCCAGAGGATGAGGAGGGCTTCTCCAAGCCCAGGAAGCTACTTGTTGTCTTCTTCCAAAACCATAAAAGGCCTTACTTTTAAGAGCCTAACACTAATCTACAGGTTAAAATGGCTTTTAATTTACTATAAAATTTGGGACTTCTGCCTTCAAAGGATTAGAAGAGAGCTCTAGTTTAACTCTGAACTAAAGCTCTGGAAAATCACTAACTTTTCTGCCCAAAGATAAAAGTGTGGCTAGGAACTGGCATTCAGGTTGCTGCTCACAAACATTATCCCGTTTGAGCATCAAAATCACTCTCGGACAGAAGCTGAATTCAAGTCAATCAATCTGCTTTTTTGTCACCGGGAATGAATGGGGTTTTCGAGGAACAGGAAGAAAATTAGCCCACTTTCTGCCCTGCTCTGAAAATTTTCCCAAAGCCACTTAAAAAGAATAGCTTATATGATTTAAAAAAAATTCAATCTACTATATTTCAAGGAATCTAACACAGTTCATTTCCCCAGTTTGGTAACACATCACTCTACTTCTTAGGAAAAGCACCAGGTGAAGTAATAGGTTTGTATCTAAGGACCACGTACTTGAAATAATGTGTTTATACAAATGCGTGCATGCCCCCCCCCCCCGACACACACACCCTAGGGCATAGAGTTGAACTGATGTAAACTGAACATACTTTTGATGTACCTTCACTGCTTCATAAATGCTTGGAAAAATTAGCCTAATTGTTTATACAAGACTTGAATTATGTTTTTACATGTGTTAGCTTTCCAAAAAGTATATAGAGGTAATCAGACTGCATTCCTGGTCAGAAGACTCTCCTATCCCTGAAGTTCTTCTGATAAAAGGAAATGGAGAGGGAGCCAACAGAACCTACTGCTACTCTGGCCAGGGGAAAAACAGAAACCACCTCAAATTTAACACACTCCAAAGCCTAACACAATAAATGGTGAAGCGCTTCCCAGGTCTCCGGGGCCACAAGCACGAGGGTGCCCCCACCCCCCGGGAAAGCAGGCCTGCCTCCCCAAAAAAACTACACCCAATTCCCACAGCAGAAATGCCCAAAAAAGGCAGGGTATCATGGTGCAGCTGACTTACAACAAGCAAACTAAAATATACACCCGTTCAAAGAGTCTGACACAGTCATACCCTCAGCCTCCTGTTCTGAATTGCTCACAGTTCCTCACTGTGTAAAACATCAAATATCATCAAGTAAAACATCAAGTATTATCTTTTACCAGACATTACTCTCTAGAAGTAAAAGTAGGAAAGATAACGAATTTGCTCAGGGGCCTTAATGAGTTCATTTTATTGCGTCTCCCTTCCTTCTTTTTTCTTTCTTTTCTTCACCTCTTTGCACAGTGTTTTCCTTAGCAGGCTCAACTCAGTAAGTCTCAGTGAATGAGAAGCTACAGAACAAATCCCCAGTTCACAGGCGTTTGTCTTCCTTATTTCAAGTTAGCTCTCAGGTGCCTGCAGTTCTCAAAGAGGTGTCTGGGGGCTGGAATTTGGCAGCAGACCTCCAGACCCAAAGCAACCCAGCTTACCTGGGATCAAACTTAGCAAAACACAAAACAGTGCTTCTAGAGTGGGCAACTGTTCTGCAGAAATAAATCCTATTCAAAGACACTTAAGGATGAAGACCAAACTTGCATACTAAAATAGTTAAGTTCACTTCAGTAACTTTTTACTGTACACGAACAGTGCACTTTGCTGTCACTGGTATACCCAACAACAAATTTGATTCTTGAACTGGAAAGGTGAAACGTATGCAGTTTGGCTCTGGAAAAGCAACTGATACCAAGTTTGCATTTAAGTTTCCACCACTCTATAAATGTCAGTATTACATGTAACTTATTATGCTATTCCTATGAATTTAAAAAGTCAAACTCAGTAGACTGAAAGGAAGGTGTGTCTCTAGCACTGGCCAGTCCCAAGGGTTCATGTAGAAATGGAAATAGAACAATCTTTGAGGGGAAAAAATCAATTTATAAGGAGGTCAGTGATAAAGCTAATTTATACACTCCAGGCAGGCAAGTTCTCCAGAACCCAGAGACTGAGTCTAGCAAATTCAGTTGGCTATAAATGGCTTAATGATAAACTACTTTGGTCCTATAAAAATTTCTTCACTTTTTATAGGAGACAGAATCCTAAAATGGCTGAAGGATTTCCACCTTCCGGCTGGAGAGGGGATCTGTGTCTTCCAGGCAACAGAATACAGCAAAAGTCATGGAACTTTGTAGTTGTGATTAAGGTCCCAAATCAGTTGGTTTGAAGTTACTCAAAGGGTAGATTTTTCCTGGATAAGCCTTGCTTAACTAGGGAAGGTTTGTAAAGAGGATGTGGGCTCTCTATGAAGGTCAGAGACTCTCTGTTGCTGGCACCCAGGGAGCAAGTGACCAGAGTGAGGGGGCCACAGTGGGGGAACCCAGCATGCTAAGAAACAGCAGGCAGCCTCTAGGAGGGGAGCGCAGTCCCAAGTGACAGGCAGCAAGAACTGAAGCCCCTCAACGTACAGTCACGGCAAACAAATTCTGCCAGCAGCCAGAATGGTCTGGGAGATGGATTCTTCCCCCGTCGAGTCTCCAGATGAGAACACAGTCCTTGCACCTGACTGTAGCCTTGCTGCAACCCCGAGCAGAGGACCAGTGAAGCTGTGCTCAGACCCTGACTCACAGAAACTAGGAGATAAGAAAGGGGTGTTGTCTTATCCATGAAATTTGCAGTAATTTGTTACACAGCAATAAACAACAAATGACCCCTCTTCTCAAGCTAGACATTGATCCTTCCACATAACAACAGACAGCACCCTTTGTGTGTACCTTTGTGAAGCTGCCACTGCAGCTAAGGCTGAGAACTTCGGTGCCAAGCACTGTTCTGGGCTCACAAGCACCTTGGGAAACTACCCCATCCAATTGCACAGGAAAACTAAGGCACACAAAGAGATCAAAACATTTGCCAAAGTTCACAAAAAGCTGGTTAGAAGAGGAGTCAGGGTTAAACCCAGGCAACCTCTCTGCAGAGCCTGCATCTCAGCCATCATACCAGCTGCCTAACCCCTGACGCTCCCACACTCCAGGACGCAGGAGGATGAGATGGCAGGAGAGCTGGGGGTAAGGTAACGATGGGGTGGGGTGGGGTGGGGTGGGGTGCAGAGAAGGGAAGGAGTGTTGGGGGCACTGGGACCTGCTCAGACGACTCAGAGAAGGTGGCTTTTTCAGGAAAGCTGGAGCCCAACACTGTTTCACAGTTAACTGCCATAGAGATCATCACAAGGATTTTTCTAAGAAAACCACTCCATTTCAAGTAAAAAATGTAAGAAACTGCACTACAAACAATATTAAAGGTTCCAGATATTTTAAAAGAAATTTTATTGCATTTTAGAAACAGTCTGTTTAACACTTAAAGGGGATGGTGTCCCGATGACTCCTTCCAGCTGGAATTACACATGAAACAGAAGATACCAAGGCAATTAAGTATTTTATAAACACTGCTGAGGGGTCAAAAAGAGGGAGGTTCATTCACTGACTAATAACGCAGTAATAAACAAACAGCAATGTTATGCAACTGAGAAAATTATTATAATTGAATCTACACAGCTGGGCAAGAACAGAAGCCTGGTTATGTATATTAAGCTCACAAATGCTTTGTGTGGGTAGGTTTTAGTTTCAGAACTGTTTCAGATTTGAGTCCCTTTTATAAAGTCAGATTTTTTTTTTCTTATCTGAATACAATTCCGTAATTACGGCTGTAGAACAGAAAAGAACTTAATGAACTGCCCCACCAATTTTTGCTCTTCTGTTTATACTACAGAGAAATACGTGTGTACATAGTAATTGGGAACTTAAACTTTCTTGAGATGTACTCATTTTAGATGAATACATTGTACCTTGTTTGTGCAAAGCAATATGAATAATGAATGACTATGACTCCCTAGCATACTGGAGGGAAAAGCCCAGAACAAAGTAGCTTTTCCCATTTTAACATTTAGTTCCTGCTGTGTTCTTGGAGTTTCCTTCACACCTTGATATCTTCCCCTTTGCAGAAGATGGGCAGAGAAATACTGCCAATTACCATAGTTAAGTTTACACAGATGTGTCACAAGAGAGTGACTTCTATATTTCCCTTGAATTGTTAAAGTCACAGCATTTAGATTAGAGAAACATTATTACTCTCTTGGGTTCAAGACAAAGCTTGGGAAAAGTCCACCATCCTTCCATCAATTAAATGTAGTTAAAATGCAAGCCAAAACAAAGCAAGTTTCTTTTGGGAAAATATTCTAGCTAGGCATTATCCTTATTACTACATGGCATTTTTTTCCTTAATTAAGTGACTAAATCTGAACAAATCACTGATCTATGTCAAGTTCCCATCTGCATAAAAATCTAACTAACTTCAAACACAAATGGATGATTAGCTAACCATCAGGGCAGAGGTACAAATGTATCTTCAACAGGCACACATTTTACATCAATGATATCTATTTTTATGAGATAAAAGTACTAAAGCTTTAATGGTGGCAATTAAAACAGCCAAGAGTTTGAGTAGCTCGATGGCTGAGTCACAGACCTTTTACCTATAATGGGATCCATTATATCCCTGAACTCCGTTTGAGGGAGTAAAAGAGGAACAAATTTTTAAATATGGTTATAAAACAGCAGTACCCTCTGAACTAAGCTGTTTTAGTTTAAACTGCCGTTTGATTTACCCTGTGTCTTACTGTCAACATCCACTCAGCAGCCTTCTTTATAGTTCTTAGATACTTGTGTCTATTTGAAAATATTTGAACAATTTGAAAATGCTTCAATGAGGCTACTATGTAACAATTTATATTTAGGCAACTTGTTTCTACTTTAACTTTTTATATTTAAAAAATCCATGTTTTGAAAATGTGTAACTTGAGATGACTTTTGACAAAATCCTCATTTGTACCTAAAATGTCAGTATTTATATTTTAATATAAATATAAATTGCACTTTCAAAGTACAATTCAGAGGGAACAAATAATTAACTATTCACAATAAGATGGTGCATTTCAGCAATACAGAACATCCACCAACAAAGGAGTGGAGATTTTTCATGATATTTTATAACATTACTATTTCAAAGTATTAGGATAATAAGATCTGTGGTTACAAAACATAATAATCATATGTCTGCTAACACTTCTCTAATTCAAGAACCTAAAGATGTTCTCTTTAAGCTTCTCTTATAGCAAACTCAGAAATGTAAATAGAAATGATCTTAGGAACAGCCTCTCAAGTTTTTGTATCCGTTACCACCATCATCTCCAGGGACAGCTGGCAAACAGGAAACAACATGCAGAACGGATTTACCTCCAACCAGGAAAGACCAAACTAAGAGGGATGGCGGGGCAGCCGGAGTGGTCGCGGCCCAGATGGCCAAGGTCCTCAGGGTTATGCGGGTCCGCAGCCCCCACTGAGTACGCCAGCATTAGACAGAGAGCGCCAGACGCGTACTTGGGCAGATTCCTTTCTGTGCTAGCAGCTCTTTTTAGACAGGTTGTCAGAAGGAAGAACAGCAGGATGGACCCAAGGATTCAGTATTAGGGTTGGTGTTTGACCATTTACTCTGTGGGGCTTTAACAATCAAGTGGGAAAACAATCATCTCAAGATCCGTGAGACGGACAAGCCAGACGCACTGATCTATAAAATCCCACCTAACTCCGCAGCTCGGGTCTGCTATTACAGCCTGACTTCAGTCCTGCTCAAACCACAGCTACTGCAACTTGTCTTTTAAAAAGAAATGAGTGTTTGTAAAGATGGAGCTAGAAAACGAAGATGGTTTCAGAAGGAAATATTAAGAGAGTTTCTCAGATAAATACAAAAAAATGAGTAAAACCGATGTGAAAACCTGCATTAGCCAGCACAAAATTAAATAAGATAGACCCAAATTACTGTAACAAAATGTTGAAGTGTACAATTTCCGTTCCTGTAAAAAAAAGGGAAACTCTCAGAACAGTATTCCAATACTAGAGAATCTCATTTCACAGACATGTAACATCTGCTAGGTTTTCCCGCAGTAAGCTTAGCTTCTGCTCAATCTAACGGCCCTAAAGTAATGTGTCTTAAACATCTCCGTCTGCACAGAATAATAATGTTTGGAATACAAAATGCATTCATGTCTGCACACCTCTGAAGCTGAAGATCCACACCAAATAAACCACGGAAAGGTGACAGGGAAGGGGAAGCACGGGTAAGGCAGAAAGAACAAAAACCCCAAGTCATTCAGCATGAGCCCCAAGAAATTGACGCTGTCTCATCCGGAAACAGTGTGCTGACACTTCTAGGCAGGGGGGCAGAGTTGAACTGAGGGAAGGAAGGAAGGAACTTCCGGGGACCCGAACCCCCCACAGCCCAGGTGAGGACGCAGGCTGCAGCAGCACTGATGGGCACTACCAGAGCCCTGGGAGCCTCGCGAGCCAGGAGACACCAGTTCAAGCCAAACTCCAGGCTGGCTTCCGGCCACTCCCGGACAGGGAACACTCTTCAGTAATTCAGAGAAGTCTACCTGGCCCCTTCCAGAAGTCTGCCACAAAGAACCAAGTAGCTCTAGCCTCCAAATTTGTCTACCAACCCACTTCCGGATCTGCCTGTCACCTTTACACTCTTCTCTCCACCTACGGCATCCTTCCATGGCCCATTCAGTTTTTCAAATATTTATCGACCCTTACTTGACCCCACATCTTCCTCCGGCTCTTGCCATCTTTTCTGCTCCCCTTTGGGCAGAATCCTCAGGACAGTGACCATATTTGTTGTCTTCCTCCTCCTTGCGTTCACTGCCATCTTTGCTCTATGTAGCCACTCTAATATTCTCATCAGGGTGATCTCCAATGCCTCCTCTCCCTCTCAGTGCTCCTCACCTCACAGCAGGACCTGACACAACTTCCCACTCCGAGCTTCTTCACGCGATCTCCACCTCCAGGACAGTCCTCTCCCTCCTGCCTTGCAGGCTCTTTCTTGGCCAGTTTCTCGTCAACTTCTCCACAAGAGACTTCTGAGATGCTCCAAGCTTCCATGTTTGGATCTCCGCTCCATGCAGGCTTCCTCCTTTCTTCAGGTTCCACTGCTTTACAGAGCACCTACAGACTGATGAAACCCATAGTTCTTTCTGAGCCCAGACCATGCTCTTGAACTCGACACCTCTCTATCCAACTGTCTACTTGATATATTCACTTCGATGTCCTAACAAGCATCTCAAACTTAATGCATTCTGAAACAAATCCTTAATTCTGTCCACCAAACTCCAATGCCATACATTATTACTCTACCAGCAGAAGAAGCCAAAAACATGAAGTCATCCCTGACTCTTCACTTAGGTCTCCTTCGATCCAATCTGTTAAGTCCCGTTGGCTGCCCCTTCCACTCTCCCAATAATCTCCTGGTCCAGGCACTGCAAGACCTTGTCTGTATACATCATCCTCTATATCCTCATCCTCTATAACTAACCCCTGGTTTCTAACTTTGTCCTCCACCCCAGTCTATTTGCTGCACAGTCTGAGGGATCCTTTAGAAATGTAAATCAGACTATGTCACAGCTCTCTTCAAAACCTCCAAAATTTGCTCATTTCATTCACAGTAAAATCTAGAGTCCTTGCCATGGCCTACAAGACCTTAAACGATGTGAATGATATGGACTCCTGACGCTTCCCTGATCTCATCTCCTATAATCCTCCTTTGTGCTCTTCCACTCCCAACTGCATAGATTCCTTATTTACAGACAAACAACAAAGGACAAAGGCAAGGCCCTTTGCATGAGCTGCCTCTGCCCTCGGAGCTCTTTACCCAAAACCTCCATGGCTATCTCCCTTGGCTTCCTTCAGGATGGTTTAGGCAGTAACAGACAAACACAAATGTAACACAGTGATAATACTTGGCAATTTTAGGGAAAGGACAAACAGGAGCTCACTGCATTATTCCTTCAACTTTTCTAGAGCTTTAAAATTTTTCAAAAAATCAAAGTTGGAGAAGGGAAACCTCTGTGCTACCACACCAGTATTCACCTTACACCTCGTCATTGACCATTCCTCACTCATTTGCAGCAAATCCACATACTTGATTCTACCTGGGACTCGATTTTCTTTCAGCACCTTAAAATCAGCAGCCCAAAAATCCAACACACTTTATTCCACCAGCTTGCTTTCCTATCTTGGTTACTGTCACTATGACTCCCACTCACCCAACCTTGTCTGTCCCTCTCCCTCACTGGACCCTACCCACACTTCTCCTTCCCAGTCCTCCTGCCGCTGGGTTCACCTTGTTCCGTGTGCTCTCTGTATGGGAATAAAGAGGTCATTCGAAAACACAAACTACCTGTGCTGCTTTGCTCATACAATTTGTCAACGATCCCCACCAACGGCATTTAAAACAGAGACTCCCAGTGTGGCTGGCCAGGGTCCTTGCCGGCTCCATCTTTCCCATCACCTCTGCTCTCTGCACCTAACACATGCGCCGGCGCAGGCTAACAAATACAGTCACAGAACACACTTTGCTCTCTCCCAACTTAGTGCCTGCACATGTGTCACCCCCTTGCCTGGAATGCCCGTTCCTACTCAATCTTCAAAATATAACTAAACATAATCTCCTCCTGAGGCCTGATCAAACACTCTTCCGAGGCCAAGGACTACTTACCACTACTACCACTACTACCACTACTTACCACTTACCACGTTGCTTGACTACTTGAGATCCTTCTAGCCCTCTGCACTACAGCCCCGAAGGAAAGCACGTTATGCTCCTGTTTCTATGTATACACAGTGTGTGCATGTGTGCGCGTACGCGTGTACATGTCCCTAACACCTAAAGCGGAGACTGATACCGCAGGCTGAGCAACCACGGAGTGAATGTCAGAGTCTCCCCAAGCCTCACTTGGATGTTACAAAGCCATCCCCTGCCCTCCACCATCACACCTCAGAGCTGCTGCACCTCCATGGTACCCAGAAGAATGCCTTTGGCCACTGTGGACCTAAAGAGTGCGGGCACACATAATGCACACTGGACTGATTGGTCCAAGGCAAGGCTGAAACGTCTGTGGTCCTTCAGCAAGGCCTGGGTTCTGTCTGCACAAACTTCTCCAGCACTCTTTTTCCCTGATTCAACCATCCCTTTTCTTCTTGGCCCTGAAATAATTAAGTACCTAATCCCATACAAGTCTGCATTTCTCTCTCTTCATTGCAGTTACATTCCTGTGTAACTGGGGCTTTTTAAAAGGAAGAATAGCTTATTTTTATACCTCTACAACCTCACAGTGACTGGCACATCATAAATGCACAACAACATTCACTGACAAATGAATGAATGAATGGACGGATGGATGGGTGAGATCATCACCTCACCTCTGACTATCCTAAGTAAGACTCAACAGACGACAAGCACTGCCTCTCTACTGTGAACTCATTGCAATCACTCATCTCATTCCCACAGAGACAGTGCCCAACAGAAGCACTCCCTGGAAAGAGACCTAGAAAATTCTCGGTTTGACCTCTAAAAATGAAAACAGTACCTTTTCTAGGAATTGCTGAACTATTATACTTTGTATCAAAAATAGTTAGAATTTAAGAGTGTGTACATTTTAAAATAAACTTTAAAACTCTAATGGCTTACAAACTGCAAAACACTTCTCAGTCATTTTAGATGGAAGGTTGAAACATGTTTGCAAATTTTGACACATATATGTTTCTCCTGCTGGCTCTGACCACAACCCATCTACTGGTGGGGGTGTGGGGCTGATCATCTATCTTCCCTTGAAGTCCTCGAAGGGAGTACTTGAACCAGAGAGAGGGGGAGAACCAGAGAGGACACCTGAATGGGCGGTGGACAGAGGGGGAAATGGCTGGTCCAGGGAGTGGGTGCTGGGTGTGCCACAGAGCTTCCGTTCCACCTGCCAGGCTCCAAGATCACACAGCCCCAGATGAAGCTCTGAGCCACGGAGTCCAAGGTCCTACTCTAAACCTCCAGTCCCAAAACCTAACTCACCATCCTAACCTCCCGCCCCTTGATTCCTGAAAACAAACAAAAAAATCTCGTGTTCTTTTTCCTGAATTCTTCAGCCCAGCAGTTTAGCCACTGCTCACAGAGTACCCAAGAGGGCAGCATGGTGGTCCTACCCCCCCTCCTCAACCTTTCCATGCACACTGCTGCTGTCTCAGTTCCAGACCCGTTACCTCTCAACCCAGTCCTCCTGAGGCTGAGGCCATCCGCTGCCCCCCTGGCAGACAGCAGCTACCAAGCACCTGTGATGTGGCAGGTCTGCCCTGAGAGGGGTAAAACGACACCAGGGCTCAAAGAGTTCAAACAGCAGCAGCAGCAAAAGGAAACAACCTCTATCTCATTCAGATTTATATATTAAATAGTATTTGTTGAAAGAATATACAAATATTACATGCTAAAAAAATATTTTGTAAATATTATAAAATCATTATCACTATTGTTTTTTTATGTGACTAGACAATTTTACATGACACATGTGGCTCACATCCTGTCCCCCTGGACAGCACTGCCCGGGGCACTGCTCAGCTTCCTTGCTGGCCCCACCCGTGCAGCCTCACCTTCCCCACGTACCCTCCCCGGAGCCCTCGGAGCAGCTGCCCACTGACCTTCAGACCCGGCTGACTTCCACCTGTCAGACACGACACAGCCCAGGAGGTGTCTCCTCCACAGGGGGTTCCTGAATGTCATTCTCCCCACAGCTCCCAGACCTCTTCTCTCCCACACCTGCCGCAGCATACCACACTGGACAAACACCCTCAGAATACATGTGCCATGCACTGAGGGTACAAAAGAAGATGACAGACAGAAACCTTGATCTCACTCAGCTCGGAATACACAGGAGGGGGGCAGAGTATTTCAGTAAAAATATTACAGTAGCAGTGATAATATTACAATGTGACATGGACAGCAGTTGGACTTTACAGACACTCTGTGTAGTCAGCTACAACTGCGAGCACACTACATGTATTACCTCACTTCATCTTCCTGACAACAGGATTTAACAGGTTCTAGTAGAAGTCTCATTTTTGAGATGGGAAACTAAGGCCCAGAGAAGCTATGCAGTTCACCCAAGATCACACAGCTCATAAGGGAGAGAACCAGGACTCCAAGGCCACACTGTCCAACACTGTGCTTTACTGCCTTCCAAGATGAAGGATCACAACATGGGGAGGACATGACCCACTGTGGGGGCACAGAGGAACAGTCCAGAGCCCACACTGGTGAGGTAAGAACAGGCTTTGCAGAAGAAGCCATTTCTAAACTGCAGGTGACTATTCTGGGCCAAAAGCCTGGAGGTGAGAAGGTCTGAAAGAACTGATTATCAGTTCACTGTGCCTGGGGAGAAGAAAGCAAGGGCTGTATCTAGAAGAAGACAGGGCTTTGGTTGTTTTTTAAGAAGGAACTTTTTAAGGGGCACCTGGGTGGCTCAGTCAGTTAAGCGTCTGGCTTCGGCTCAGATCATGATCCTAAGGTCTTGAGATTGAACCCGCCAGGCTTTGCTTGCCCCCAATCCCCACTCATGTTCTCTCTCTCTCTCTCAAATAAATAAAATCTTTAAAAAAAAAAAAAAAGAGGAGGAGGAACTTTTTGAGAGAACCTGCACAGAGAGTTCATGAAGATACAAGACTGGTGAAGACCCAGAGGAGACAGGCCCCCTCCCATGGTATCTGAAAGGTTAAAGAAGGGAGTACTGCAGTCCTCATTCCTTATCCAGATGAGTCTAGGCAGAACCTCACATTTCTTACCAAAGGGAAACCGGGGCATCCCCAGTCCTCAAGAGGAATTACCAGGCAGATACTCTCTACCAGCCCTGGCCAAGGGTTTCTGAAGATTTTACTAACTCCACACAACTGAGACATGCATCTAAACTTTTAAAAAAATGTCTGATTACAAGGTTGTGAAGTAAAAATATTATGAAACCACCAACATAAGCACTTCCCCAAGACCACATGGCAAGTATACCAACAGGGCTTCAAAACAACCAAAAAAGCACATATTTCCTTGGGGGGGTGGGGCGCAGCTGAGGATGGGGCAGGGGCAGGGGGTGTTAAACAACCAAACAGCTAAGCAAACAGGATATACTTAAGTGGATTGCAAAATTTACATCCATTTTAAAGATGAAAGAAATGCTTTTAAAAGAATTTAAAAGAAATGCTTAGCTTGCCAATTCAAGCAATACCATAGACTGCCCTCCCCAAACTGCCCCCCACCCCACCACATTCATTCTCCTTCACTTTTAGCAAAAGAAGACAACAGGAAAGCGGAACAAGCAATGCACAAAAACTGGTATGATCCCTTATCCAAGAGCGTCATGGGAATCTGATTGCTCATCTTGACTGAAAGCTTTCTACTAATGTGTGGTACCTTGGAAGTGCAGCACTGCTGTTTTTTAAGCAGACAACCTCCCATAAATATTTTCATAAGCTTTAAGATGGCTATTTTTCACATTTAAAGATGGTCCACTGGGGCGCCTGCGTGGCTCAGTCAGTTAAGTATCTTGATATTCTCTCTGCTCGATATTCTCTTTCTATCTCTAAAATAAATAAATAAGTCTTTAAAAAAAAAAAAATGATGTCCACTGGAAGAAAGAGAATAGAAACCAAAAGTCAATCTAATCCTAGTCTTGCCACCAATGAACTATAACCATTTTATCGTTAGCTTTTATACGCTATTCATTCAATATTCACATTCACTGTGCTGAGCATTGCCCTAAAAAATGTACATACATTCTCTTCCAAGGTTACAAGTCTGAGAACTTTGGAAGGGATTTTCTTATTCATCTTTGTGTCTCAGGAGCCAATACCACCTAGTACACGGCAGATGCTAAGTGCTATTATAACGACCTCTCAGTGAACTACTACTCGGATGCAGACTTCTGTTAAAATTCAACAACAAAAGAAGAATTAATTCATTATGCTGTGTGGAAGCATATAAGAATATGAAAGTGGGCCTCTAAGACTGAGACAGGTACAGGGCATCTGGTTGGCTCAGCTGGAAGAGCACATAACTCTTGATCTCAGGGCTATAGGTTCAAGTCTATAGGTTCAAGTCTATTTAGAGTCTTCTTAAAAATAAAATCTTTAAAATAAAGACTGAGACAGGCAAGATTCTGTCCTCATCTTATTCAGCCTCACGTGACATAACTGATGACTCCCTCACTCCCTGCAACCCTTTCCCTACTTGGTTCCAGGATGCTGTTCCACCTTCCTGACTACTCTTCTCGTCATACTGTCCTGGATCTCCTGGTGTAGAGTATGAAATAAGGGACTGCACAAGGGTCCTCTCCTCACATTTCTCTCTTACCCATCCACTCTAGATAACATGGTCCAGGCTTATGGCAGAAAATGCCATCTGTATAATGACAACTCTAATTCCTCCCCTAAATTCTAAATTCCCTTACACAACTGCCCATCTGAAACCTCTACTTGAGTCTCATCAGTAAGCAGCTCCAAATTAACATGTCTGAGTGAAATGTGAGTTTTCTGCCCTAACCGCTTCTCTCAGTATTCCTGAACTCCCAACTACTCAAGCTGAAAACCCCATGTCTCTCATTCTCTCAAACCCTGTTTCCAATCCATCAGTAAATCCTGTCAGCACTACATGAAATCTGTTCTCACTTCCTACTACCACAACCCTAATTTAAGCCACCACTATATCTTGCCTGATCAACTGTCCCCTTGCACTACCACATTGGCCCTATCCAGTCCTCATAGAGAAGAGCAGTGAACCTGCTAAAATACACAATATATTATATCACATTGTGCTCAGAACTCAATAACTTTCCAACTCATTCACAAGAAAATTCCAACTCCATACAATATGGCTTACAATGCCCTACTTGATCCGACCCCCAGTTACTCCTGCAACCGAAGCTCCTACCTCTCTTTCACTCACTATACTCCAAACACACTGGCCTCTTTGCTGCCCTTCAAACATACCAAGCACACTCCTGCCTCATGGCATTTGCACAGGCCATACTCACTTCCCTCAGATGTTTGCATAACTTGCTTACTCCCTTTACTTTATTCAGGTTTTCTGCTCAGTGTTACCTCCCAAGGAGGCATTCCTCAACCAACTTATCTACAATATCACTCTCTATAGTTCACTATCCCTTCATTCAGTTCTATTTTTCTTCATAATTAACAGCACTTAATATTACACACACACACACACACATACACACACATTTTGAAGTTACCTGGCTGGTTGCCTCTCTCACTAGAATGTTAGCTTCATGATCACTGCTATGCTCATAGCTATGCCTAGAACAATCCCCGGTATAGAACAAGCAGTAATAAATATTTGTTGAGTGTTGTTCAATTGATAAAAACATATAGATGAGAGAAACATCTACCAAAGAAAACATCTCTTAAAGAACAGTGAAAAGGCACCTATATGAGTTTTGGAAACCCTAAGAGCCAAGTGCATTCAAGAAAAATAAAGTAAGTAAAAAGTTGCACAATAATCAATTTTATCAAACCTAATAAGAAGAAAGAAGGTATTAACAGGAAAGGTATAGTCTGCTAAGAACTCAAAGGACATTCATTTAGCCATTTAGCCAACAAGGACCAAAGGATACAAGGGATCAAGGAAAATTCGACCAAGAAGGGGAGCTGCTATGCGGCAGAGGTACAGAAGAGGCTGGATGAAAGTCCTAAATAAAGTAAAACTCAAGGAAATCAACCTTTGTTCTCCCTGCACTATGAATCTGGACTTCCATGTACGCTGACAGCAAAAAGAGGCAGCAGTGGGAACTGTACATACTGTAAATAATGTAAAGCTCTGCGTGGCCTCCACAGTCTTCACACACCCAAGTACCATCTTGTTAAACTGGGTCAATCCCAAAGATTCTAATCAACTCTGAACGTCTATATGTTCTAGATTTCCAAAGCTAGAAGCCTCTGTAAAGCCCTAACCCAAACAAAACGGTCTCTCTCTGTGCCATCACCGTACCTAAAGAGTACTCCCTCTTCACCAGCATTTACTACATGGTGATACAGACACACGCTTAACCTCTCAGTACCAGCTACAGGCGAGCTCAGAGGTAAGGACAAGGTACTGTTCATCTTCACGTTTTCAGCACTTATTGCATATGCATCAGTCACTGAACATGTGTGGTGAAGGAAAGAAGTGAAGAAACAACGACCCCACCAAGACCAGCCACCTTCCAAGGTCCACCAGGGCAACACGCTCCTTTCTCAACTACATAGTGTCCTGCAAAAGCCAACTTGTTCAATTACCGAACTCATCCCAGTGGATGTACGAGCAGACCAGGCGACTCAACAATCTACAGAAAAGTTACTCGGGATTTTCGACAGGTGGCAAAACCTGCTCTCAAGTGTTTTGGGGCCACAACTATCCCCGCTGTATTTAAAAGCAGGCCTCCGCAGCCTTGGACACACATTCAAGTCCCTACTGAGCTGCTTTGGAGTAGGGACCGTGAGGCCCACACCAGCAGCTTGGGCGTCTCTGATTAGATAACATTCGATGACACTGGTGTGCAGAAGAAACTAAGAGCACCACATCATACTGACATTCTTGTGGTCTTTGAACCAGGATGAGTGTGAGCATGGAGAGCTCTGAGGGGTTTCTGAAGACCAGGGAGAATTTGAGGGGTCACTTTCCAGTTTCCCAAGGAACACACACATTCTAAGAAAAACGACCAGCCTTCTGCTGCTTCTCCTTTTCCGTCTTCCTTTTTACAATCACTTCTTTTTACCAAAATGCCTTTCATTCATCCCAAACCTTATTATAGTACATCGCCCTAAGTTATAAACAACTCTGGGGCACCAATCAAATGGCGATTTGAGAATGCCTTCCTCTGAAAGACGTGTGAAGAAAGGACACAAAAGCCCACTCAGTGAAATGATGGTGACACAAGAATTTTAATGCATTTATCCTAACTGAAAAACAAAAACAAAAAAATTTTTTTTTAATTTTTCAAAACTCTCTTAGGGGGACAAAAGATTTTAAGTACTACTGCTCTATCAAATACGACTAAAACTGCACTGTCCAATATGTAATCAGTAGGCAAATGCTGCTGTTTACATTTAAATTGGTTCAGATTAAATAAAATTTAAAATGTGATTGCTTTATCACACTAGCCACATTTTTAAGTCTTCATGACCATAAGTGCTAACACGTCTTGTCATAATGGACAGTATAGAGGACATTTGCATCATACCAGAAAACTCCACTGGACAGAGCTACTCTGGAATTCTGATTAATTGTTTAGTAAAGCACTGAACTCCTTTCTAGGGGAAATACTGGACCTACCTACAATCATTGTTATGACCCCCAAGTACCATAAGAAGGTGAGAGATTTCCACCCAGGTACCAATGCATGTGAGGAATTCACCCTACAAAACGTTCACCCTACAACCCTCTTATCTGGTTTCCAAAGAAGAGGGTCTATTCTCCACCGATAAGACAGAAAACCAGTACTTAAGCCTCTTTTTAAAAATTATTATTGAGTTTCACATAACAGACATAAAATAAGCCATTTTAAAGTAAACAATTCAGTGGCATTTAATATAGTCACAACAATTTAGATTATTGATGACCTGAAGAATCTGTCAAATCATCTTCTGTCAAGGTTCTATTCATGACCTAATTAAAAGAACAAAAATCTAGGGGATATTGCCTAAGATATGCAACCCATCCGTGTTTGGCAGTGTAAGTCCACTTGAGTTACCAAGCAGGATCTCTGAGATGCGCTGCCTAGGTCAGATCAATGTAACCCTCACAAGACAGCTGTCACCATGTAGCCCTCATTGTCACTCTCAGACAGGATTATTAAGGGGCATGATAGAAACCAGCATGAAGGGAAACAACTATTTCTATATTTGTTATAAAACGACCCCTAGCTAAGAAACGTATCTGTAATGTCAGTCATATCTCCTACACATAGAAAACATACCACACAAAATTCCTTTTAGGATTTGAAGTGAGGAAAAAAACATCCTTCTGAGAAGAAAAAGATATTTCTTTCTTTTTGATGAGAATTACACATCTTGCCATGTTTCCCTTTGTACACTAATCAGGAAGCTCAGAATATAATGTGGTGCTAAGTCCAGGCAAAAATTAGGGTATTTCCTTGTCCTTATATTTCCAGGACCCAATTTCTTGTCTCTACTTCACAGACACACACACACACTCTCTCTCTCTCTCTCTCTCTCTCTCTCTCTCCCCCCCCCCACTCTCTCAATCTCCGGCCACCCTCCAGTCCTTTTTGGAAAACTATCAACTAAGGAGTATAATGCAAATTTCTATTATTTCATTTAACCTCTGCCACTTGGGGACAAGATCGATCTTAGTACATGACTAATCTACCTTAAAGTAACATCTTATAACAACTAATGTTTCTCTACTTGTCTTCAATGCTAAATAGCCACTAGCACATTCTGCTCAAGAGAGAGCCACACAGGGGTACCTGGCCATCTGAGTCAGTAGAGCATGCAACTCTTGAACTCGAGGTCGTGAATTTGAGCCCCACACAGGTGCTGAGATTACTTTAAAAAAAAAAAAAGATATACACCCACCTCGAAATATGAGAAGTATATCATAAGGGACCAATAAGCAAGATATAGCTGTCAGCCATAAGCACTGGAGAAAACACACTTTGAAATTTTTCTTCCAGGAACAGGGAGACTGAATCTAGTATCACATTGTGAGAAATGTTTTTCAAGGGGAGAAAAAAAAAAATTCATCAACTGTGATAGCTTCTAACTTACAAAACCAAGTAATAAATGTTTCATACAAACCATTTATGGCTAAGACTTCTTTGGCAAAAAAAAAAAAATTAAATAATAACTTTCTGAAATATTACTTATACTTTTAAACTAAGATACTCTATTCACACTACTTAAAATAGTATGCCATGTTTAGCAACAACTGGCTGATAGACAGCAAGGATTTATTCCAAAAATAACAATGGGCATTGTGTCAGCATTACCACGTATGAATCACTACATTCTATCACCATCTAACAGGGCCAAAAGATACAGGGTGCCCATGCTTTAAGTCCACCTGGTAAGAGGTGAGAGATTAAAAGAGTAGGGACACAGGTGACAAAAAAAAACCTGTTCTGGTTCTATTTGTGCCCTACACCTTATTTCCTGGTAATCTAAAGAGTTTGTTATGGCTGAGATGTCAGATATCTATATCACTAGCTATACACGGCTAACTTTAACTAAAATTAAAAAGAACTAAACGCTCAGTCCTTCACTCTCATGAGCCTCGCTTCAGGTGCCCAACAGCCACTGGTGGCGAGTAACTACCATATAGGACAGAGCAAATACAGAACATTTGGTCATCACGGGAACGTTCACAGACAGTACGAGTTCACACATTTTCTACAAACACATTATTAGTGTGATATCAAAGAACAAGTGGCAAACTTTTTTCTGAAAAACAACTTGGAAAGTACTAGATACTTTCTGACAAACCTCAGTACACAGTTAAGTATATTGAAGAGGTGCTAAATCTTGAATTAGATGAAAGTATACACCAGGGCTGGATGGCAACCACTCTACAGTGTTTCCTTAATACGAAGGGAGCATTTCAAATATTCACAGAGTATATGTAGATTATAGTTCAATAAATATATACAAACTTTATACATGATATTTTATAAACACACATGATGGATATTTGATAACCAACAGGTTTTCCATCTACTTTTTTTAATCCTGTTCTTCTTCAATATTTTTTCTTTTAAAGATTTATTTATTTGACACAGAGAGAGAGAGAGAGAGCACAAGTAGGCAGAGCAGCAGGCAGAGGGAGAAGCAGGCTCTCTGCTGAACAGGGAGCCCAATGCGGGACTCGAGCCCAGGACACTGAGATCATGACCTAAGCCAAAGGCAGGTGCTTAACCCACTGAGCCACCCAGATGCTCCCCAATATTTTTATAAAAAAGGAAAAATTATAGTGTATGAAGTTGGAAGATGAAAAGCAAAAAGGTCCTTTCCCTTGCATTCAAATGGAAGAAAGATATGTGATCTTTCCTAAATCACATGGCTCTCCTATCTAGCTCTAAAATTCTATACCTCTAAACAGTAAACTTCTGGTATGCCTGGGTGGCTCAGGAGGCCAACTCTTGGTTAAGTGGCTAACTCTTGGCTTTGGCTCAGGTCAAGCTGTCAGGGTCCTGGGATGGAGCCCACAGGAGACTCACACTCAGCAGGAGTCTGCTTGTGGATTCTCTCTCTCCCTCTCTCTCCCTACCCTGTACCCCCATGCACTCTCTCGCCAAATAATTTTTTTTTAAGTGGCAACGGTATTGAGTTGTACAACAAATGTTCCCCAAATTGCAAACCCCACATACTAAAAAAATGTGATCCACCTTCTTTGACCACTTTTTAAAAAATGTTGCTATTCAATCAACAAACTGCAACGATTCTTTTTTTTCCTCTTTTTTCCCTTTTGTGACTGTCTCACTTTGAAACAATGAAGTTACATTTTAAGGGGAAAAAAAAAACAGATTAGGATAAAGAAACATTAAAAATATCATAAGTGGGATGGCCCTCACAAACCAGCGGAGTTTCAAACTGCCACTGGCACTGTTCCACAGGAACAGGAAGATGTCATCACAGATATAGGGGAATACAGCATGGAAATACAGGAAGATGCTGGTAAAAACAATGGGGTACAATGAATCGCCATACTGTGGTTAACAGTTGTAAGTTTACATTTGATAAAGTCAAGAATTACTATATACAGGAGTGTATAATTCTTGGATGCTAGAGGAAATACTAGTTAACATTCCTAAGAACAGGATGTCAACTTAACCTCCGACACTTCAAGTTCCCAAATCTAAGAGATGATTTGACCTTGGTTAAAAGTGGGAAGAAATTAAACACTGAGAAGGTTGGTATTTTATATATAGTACCCCATTTCCTAGAGAGTAAATGAAAAAGAAATGTAATATGACAGCGACTTCCAACCACCCTCAAAATATTATGAATTCCTGTTTGCTTTATAGAATTCCAATAAACTGATTTTTAAGCCATTGATATAATAATGTTCTGTTTCACAAGATAAAGGGCAAGCTTTTCTACTTTGAGGTGAGAAGTTGAAAGTGGGGGAGAAATTCCAAGAACTCATGTCAACACACCACATTAGCAATAGTTACAATAAAATACTTAACTTTCATCAGCGACTTACTACACGCCACACACTGTACTAAAAACTTGACAGCCACTATCTCATTTAGCCCCCACAATGATCTGAAGCAATTGGTACTTGTTATCCTCAGGAAACAAGTTTAGGAACACCAAGTACCCAATTTTCTGATGAGGCAAAAAACGGGAAGAGTAAGCTTCGGGAGCCATTCCCACATGGGTAAAGCCCACGGTCTGCACTCCTGAATGCCAGCACCTCGACAGGCAGTGGAGACCGCAGCTCCCTGGCTTACTAAGCAGCATGTGGCCCACTGGACAGAGCTGCAGGGGCACCCAGACATGACAGGGGAGACGCGCAATGCAGCAAGTAAACGGAACACCTCTTCCCATTAACTCACTCTCAAAGCCAAATTCATATTTAATCTGAAATCTTCTCTAGCATCCAACACGGCATGGCATTAAAAGGTTTCTCACTCAGGGGCACCTGGTTGGTGCAGTCAGTTGAGCTTCTGACTCTTGGCTTCGGCTGGGGAGGTGATCTTGGAGTCATGGGATCAGGTTCTGCACCAGGCTCCACACTTGACTAGGAGTCTGCTTGGGATTCTCTCTCGCTCTCCCTTTGCACTACCCCTCACACACCACCCCCCCACACACACCGACATACACTCTCTCCCCCACTCTCTCTTTCAAATAAATAATCCTTTTTTTAAAAAGGGATTCTTACTTAAGTCTTCAATGAGGGAAACTTTAAAACTGATCCTATAATCTGGCGTATTTTTGCTCTACGACTGCCCGGTTTTAGTTTTTTGTTCTCTTTTGCCTCTTCCTTTCACCATGAATATTTATTTATATATCTTGGTTTTTAACTTTCTTGCAAACACAAAAGGTGTGAGCTTTAAGCTCAGCTCGAAGGACAGACCTTCTCCAAAATCAGGCTCTGGAGTATTTCTTTCCTTCAGTTGTCTTCTACCATTGTTACCAAGTTAGGAGGGACACCTGATTGAATGAGAAGTCAAGATATAAGACCCGGAGCACCAATGCTGCTTTCACATCAGACCCCAGCATGGTGGGTGGGTGTGTGTGTGTGTGTGTGTGTGTGTGTGTGTGTGTGCACGTGCACTCCGTTAACAGTCCCCGTTGCTTAAGAGAATACAGCTGAAGTGAAAGGGGAAAGTATCCAGAGGAACAGCTGATAAAAATGAAATACTACTTAACTCCTTCTAAATCATCAAACTTTTTCCCTAAAGAACCCTCACTTGTCTCCTTTAATCCACGGTATGCCTCCATGCATTTCAACAGCTCTCTTTGTGAAAATGTCTTTGCAATATTTGAGCAGCCAGAAATGGAGTTAGCTTAGTAATGGACCAATTTAAAGCAACATCAGCACATCCGACTTGGTGATTGCCCCAGTTCCACTTCTGCCTGTGGTTACTGACAGATTATCTATAGATTTACAGCTACAAATACAGAGAATGGAGAGTAACATTGAAATGTCAAGACTACGGTAAATTCTCCATTAGTCCTCACTGTCCGTTTCTGTCAACCTCCACAGTGGTATTAAACTTTAGCCATCTCTTCATACTGACATTAACAGTGAAAACAAACACATCGTAACTGACTAATCCTACAGTTTTATATGATTGCTTTTTTAACTTAGAGAATGTTTAACCTATAAGAGTTCAGGAAGATGCGTGATCTAAAAACTGAACTTGACTTTCAAATATTCCTATATTCGATAAGAACTTCAAGTCCATGCATGCCTCCGTCATTAAAAAGTTCAGAAATAATAAACTTCCAAAAAATTTTTTGGAGAAGCCATAAGAAATTATTCACTAGCTGAGAAATCCACACTGCCATGCTCCCAGCTCTCCCTCCACCCCCGTCCCAATAAGCGAGAAGCAGGGACTCCACAGCCCACCAAATGGCTGAAGGACGGATTCATACCCCAGAGGTACAAACCTGCTCCAGCCTGCCCATAAAGAGACAGGAAGGGCACAAGCTAAGTTAGAATGCCATTCACTAAACTCTGAGCAAGGCTTCGAACAACACTACATACTCGATACCCTTCCCACTCTCTGCCCCTGCCCAAAACAAACAACACTACTCTCAAGGTTAACACCTCTTACTTCAAATGAAAACAAAAAATTTTTCTGCCTTCACTGTTAGCGTTAAAATCTAAGAATTCTCCTGAAATTGGTGGTAAGAATTGCGTAGAATTAAACATAGAAGACAGCAGAGAACAGGCTGAACATACTATAAAGCAGAACAGATATATGCTCTTCAAGCAGGGGAATCAAAATGGCATGTTCTGGACGCCTGGGTGGGTCAGTGGGCTAGGCCTCTGCCTTCAGCTCAGGCCATGATCTCTGGGTCCTGGGATCAAGCCCCGCATCGGGCTCTCTGCTCAGCAGGGAGCCTGCTTCCTCCTCTCTCTCTCTCTGCCTACTTGTGATCTCACTGTCAAAAAAATAAATAAAATCTTTAAAAAAAAAAAAAAGGCATGTTCCCTTTAAATAACTGGATGGGTGATGATTTTAATGCAATCATTAAAAGAAGACATAGGGAGGGGCGCCTGTGTGGCTCAGTTAAGAGTTGGACTCAGTTTCCGCTCAGGTCGTAATCTCAAGGTTGTGACACTGAGATGGAGCCCCACAGCGGGCTGTAAACTTCTCAAGGAGCCTGCCTGCCCCACTCCCTCTGCCACGCACCCCACCACCGTTGTGCATGCATGTGTCTTCTCTCCTTCCTTCATAAATAAATAAATTCACTCTTTAAAATAAGACCTGGCCATCTCTCTCACCATCCAATCATATCAGGAAGAAAGCAAGCAGGATAATGAGCATCTCTGATCTCTGTTGACTTTTGACTTTTTTAAATGGTGCCAACCTCTCGGCACTTTTCCAGCTTCCTTTAACTTTTCCACTAGCACCACTCTTAGTAGTATGCCCCAATTCCTAGAAGGCTCTCCTGTGTTTTTCACACTAAGCCAAAAATAATAATAGTAATAAAATAAATATGTGTGTGTGTGTGTGTGTGTGTGTGTCTGTGTGTGTCATGAAACCTCACCCACGGTGATGCAGCCTCACCTACTTAAGTTTTGCAAGGCAAAAGCACAAGTTTGCTGCTGACTTCCTTCACCGATAAAGGAACTCTATTCAGTAACAAAGGAAGAGTGCGGGCCCTCTCTCCGCGGTTACTTAGAGACTACCAATAGATTGACAGCTGTAACTACAGCAAATGGAGAATAATATTAAGATGTGAAGATTAAGGTAAATTCCCCAAGTTAGGTCTAGCAATGCTTTTCCCCTAATTGTCCTCCTGACTCACTTCCCAATTTTCCTTCCCCAGCTAACTATTGCTCTGCAGGGCCAGAAATGGCCTTTCTGAGTGACTGCTAAGATAAAGAAGAAAAAAGCAGCAGAGACAAAAAAGGGGCGAGGAAAGGGAGGCCTGTGTGAGAGCAGAGATGAGGGCTTACTCCCTTATCCTCGGAGAACCAATGTCATAAATAAGCATTACTGATGGTGAGGCGCACAGAGACCCTGCGGGGGCCGGGGGCAGGGAGAGGAGAAGAGCCACTACAAGTATCCGAAAGCCGCTTGAAACAAGAATCTCGGAAATGGTTATAGTCCACTTTCAGAGAAACTCACAAGAAAGCAAAATGGGCGCTAACACCTACGTTGAAGTTTACTGTCATAATTAAACAGCTTAAAACGTATTTGTATGTGCACAGACTTATCTATACCTGACTTGTTTTCAAAAAGAACTCAAAGCAACTGCAGCTGAAAGAGTCCGGCTCTGCACTCCTCCGTCCGGCAGCCGCACTGGGCTCCGGGTCTGCCTGTGATGGAGAGACAAGCACAGATGGGCTACAACGAGAAACGTGTGGAAAATACATGCTAGACTAGATTTCAAGTACTTGTTTAAATATCTAATTAGTAATTTTTTACTGACTATGTGTTGGAATACCACCTTCGATATACTGGGTTAATTAAACATATTACTAAAATTAATTTTACTAGTTCTTTTTTTTTTTTTTTCAATGTAACTATCAGAGAATTTAAAGCAACACGTGTCCTTTCCATCTGCAACTCCTACTACATTTCCATGGGACAGCACTGGCCTAGAACCCGGGCGGTACCTGAAGAGACGACAGCCTTTGTTACCTAAAAAACAGAGCTCCCTGTCCATTCCGGTATCTCCTCCCTGCCTTTGCCCACACTGCCAACCTCGGCCCTTCATAGAATGCTTAGCACATAACCCTCAATAAATATTTCTTTAATGGAATTGAATGAAAACAACAAGATAGAAGATTGAAATGCAGTACCGAAACACGGCTTCTTAAAGGTTAAGAAAATTCATAGGCTGCTTAGGACACTTAGCCAATGGTTAGTATCCGGGTTTCAAAAGTAATTTAAAACACTAACTCCTTGTTACCGACAATATTTTTGACACTCACAGAAAACAATACCCTTTTACAAAATAAAAGCCACTAGGAGACAAGGCTACCGTTTAGTATGCGGCTCACTTCACGCTTTCAGACGGGGTTGAAAGGACAGATAGGGCAGACTGTTTTCCTTTGCTTTAACTCTACACTTGGTATTTTCCATTTTAACCCACTGAATCTCTGACCTCTGGGATAAACCAGCTCTGCTGAGCGAAGACACAGGGAGGTTCTCATTAAGCTGCAGCATACACAAATTGCAACAGAAGAAATACCTAACACCCTTCACCGGAAAACAACAGGCCGCTGAGAGCACCAGATCCACCAGTAAAGCCAAGGCCAGTCAAGGACAGATGGCTTACTGTAACCAAGGTATCGTGAAGAAATAACAGGCAAGCCACCAGCACGTGGGGAAAGCGACGCCTCCCCTGACTACCCTTACCTCTGCGGAGCATGGTAGGGCAGGCTTTTCCACCAAGGTCTTAACTATGGCTGCCTGTTCTCTGAACATGGTTACACTCAGGACAGCCCCTGAATGCCACTTAGGTCAAAGCTGGGTTTTCCTTAGATATATTTTTGCGCTCCCCATCTCCACTAGACATCTATGGGGGTACGAAAGTATGTCAAGAGTAGTATTCACAGAGATGCATCTACTCTCTATTAAAAAGGCCCCTTTCTCTACTTCTGGTCACCATTTGCATAAATGAGGCTTGAGATGCACAGCCACATTTTCCATAAAATTTACTTAGTAGTTGCCAATTACTCCACTCATGTCTGGAATTCTGTATTTACTAGCTGTACTGAGAGAATTTCAGAATAGTCACTCTACTTGAAATTCACCAGGAAAGGATTTTCCCAGAAAGGCTATTTTTTAAAAGATACTTAAAAGATGTCATGGAAAGAGAGAGAACCGGAAAAGTTACAACCACTGATTCGTCTAGTTGGTATTAATTTTTTTTTAATCTCCTGGGGAAAAATTAGAACACAGAAATTATTATCCATCTCCTCAACCTTAAAGGTTCTTTAAAAAATTTTTCTGCTTCTATTTACTTGACCAGGACAGTATTTCAGGCCCAAATTAATGAAAGGGGCACAAATGTATTCAAAATGTAAGTATTCTAAGGATACAACACTGC
Source organism: Mustela nigripes (assembly GCF_022355385.1). Lineage (NCBI taxonomy): Eukaryota > Metazoa > Chordata > Mammalia > Carnivora > Mustelidae > Mustela > Mustela nigripes. The sequence continues at coordinate 127,276,246 of NC_081559.1, read as the reverse complement.
AGATTCTAAATTCCACCAGGAGTTGCCCTCCCTGAGCAAAATCTGTGAACGGAGATACCTGTGTCTTGTGCAGTAGAACTTACTCAGAAACTGAGGGATTTGCCTTTAACTTGAAGGACAATCCACTTAATCAGTCTTTTTTAGATACGCGCTTCAAAAGGACAAAACGAAGCTCTGTACTGTCCTTCTAGAAGGTTCTCACCCGCAGCCACCGTGCACGGAGACACATTCCGTTGTCTGCTCTCCTCCCAACCCCATGGTGCCACATCCCTGCCAAAAAGCTCCCAGTGCCCCCCACAGGCACAGAACCTGCCCACAAGGAGACGACACAGCTTCCTCTCCCACACCCCAGCCCCTACTTCTCAATGACACTGCGGCATTGGGGCGCCATCTCCGCACTATTTCCTAAGCCTTAGACTCTTCTCCCTCCTCCCCCTTTCACCCAGCCTCCTCTCAAGCCGGACTGATCCCTCACTTCTCACTGAAGCCATCATTTCCCCCAGCCCATCCCCGCCCCCCCAGACCTCCCACCTCACCCTCACTAAGAGTGGAGTGGAAGCTATTTCCAAAGCACACAGTGCTGATTCTTGCCGAGTGCCTTCCATGGCAGATGCCTGCCTACACCATCCACCCTGCTGCTCCCAGCAACCCCCCCCCACCCCAAACAAGCTGTTTCTGTCTCTCCTAAAGGGCAATATTATTGGGAACCTCAATATCTGGTAACTGTTCCCTAAAATCACAGAAATGAAGGGAAACAACTCTGACAATAGTTAACACTGCAATAAGTGTTTAAGTGATTTTTTTAAACTTTGCAACAAGCAATTCTGAACACTGGCCCAGTGATAATTTTTGTGTCCCCACCATGTCTCCACCACCATGTTAAATATTAAAAGATATTATTGCTAGTCTCGCTACATCTCAAACCAGGGAGGTAAATCTACCCTCATTTCCTCATTTTACTTCTTTAAGACTCTGTTTGCTGATTTATTTACAGAGAGAGAGAGAGAGAGAGAGAGAGAGAGAGAGGGAGTACGCGAGCAGGGGGAGGAGGAGAGGGAAAAAAATCTCAAGTCAACTCCAGGCTGCATGTAGAGTATGACACAGGGCTTAAGCCCAGGACCCTGAGATGATGACCTGAATCAAAATAAAGAGTTGGGCGCTCAACTGACTAAGCCACCTAGGCACCCCAGCCTACCCTCTTTTTAGGGAAAAAAACAAACAAAACAAACAAACCAAGGTCCTGAGGTTAAGCCACCTGCCCAAGCTCACAGGGCCAGTGGTTAGTGGTGTTTTCACTCAAAAGCTGCAGACTCCAAAGCCTGTACGCTTCTCTTCATGCTGGTGGTTCTGAGAATGGGACTGGGGCTCTGGGGTCCGTGCAATGGAATCTGCCTCCCTCTCATTCTCTCTAAACGAGCATAAGCAGACTCTTCTGAAGGCCCATAACTGGCACGCAGACTCTATGCAGCAGCAGATGTCAGAATCCAACATTTGAGAAAATGTAAAACAATGCTTTTCTTTTTTTGTTTTGTTTTGGGAAACAGTTGTTTTTCATTTAAAATTATTACTGATGTTAACACACAATGGCTTATTATTTTTAAAGTTTGAGACGCCTGGGTGGCTCACTCAGCTGGGTGACTGCCTTCCACTCAGGGCATGATCCTAGAGTCCCGGGATCGAGTCCCACATCAGGCTCCCTGCTGGGGTGGGGGGGATCTGCTTCTCCCTCTGACCCTCCACCCTCTTGTGCTCTCTCTTTCTCTCTCTAATAAACAAAATCATCAAAAATAATGAAATAAATAAAGTTTATTTATCTACTTATTTTTAAGTAATCTCTACATCCCACGTGGGACTTGAAATCACAACCCCAAAATCAAGAATCATACCCTCTTCCTATTAAGCTGCCCTGGCTTATAATTTTTACATTATCAACAAGTAAATATTTCAAACTGTCCTCAGTTTAAATCTAAGACAATAAATATCAACACATATAATCCACTAAACGAAAGATCTGTGGAGTCCTCAATAATTTTTAAGCATGTAAATGAGTTCGCAATGAAAAGGTTCAGGAGCTGAAATCCTTCCTTACTCTCTACTAAAAACAAATATAAGCTAGGTTTCTTTCTTCCCTTGTAAACTATACCAAATAATCAGGATAGTCTGGAGCTAGCACCACAAACTATGGCCACACTCCACAACAAACATTACAGTCCAATGAACTCGGCCTTTCTAACATTTTCCTTTGTTGACTCTTCAACAAAAAGTTAAATTCATCTTTAAAGATACTTCTGTGTGTTATATAACTAGAAAATACCTGTTCAGAGCCCATGAGACATTTAAAAGGCACAAGTTACATTTTTAAAAAGTGAAAAATTCAAGCTAAAAAAGCCAACCATCCTATCTGAATGTGCAAATTCAGCAAATCACATCACTGATTTCAACCTCATCTGGCCATTCCCCTGCTACACAGCATGGTTTTGAACCACCATTCTATCATATATGAAATGCAAAATAATTTCAGTAATTCTAAAGCAAAACATAATTAGATAGATATATTTGCTAGAGCTGAATGTGAGTCACTCACAGGGAGAGAGAGGTTTTTAGGATTATGCGGCAGCACTTCAAATCACCACATCATTATCCTCATCACACCTGTCAACATGGGCTAAAGGAGGGGAAATATTTGCACAAATCAAATTTAATGTTTCATAACTCAGGCTATATTTAATCATATTTAACCTGTTCCTTAAAAATAAAAAATTTTACTTTGTATTTACATGTGAAATGACATAATTATAAAGTAAGGTCCGTATTGCAGGAGATCAGAACGAAAGCCTGGAGGAGAATTAACATGAGTATACCCCATCAGCTGGCACTATGCTAAGCACATGGTATATATTAATTTCAACTACCTTTTGGGACAGGTACTCTCTCTCCTATTTTGCTGATAAAGAATCTGAGGTTCAGAGAGGTTAACTTAATGCCTGAGATCACCAAGCTAATAAGTAGCAGAGCTGAAATTCGCACACTTTCCTGACTATAAAGTTAATGCTTTTCACAAGATTTTATACCTCCCTAGAATTATTTTCAGAACTGAGTGCTTCGAAGTCTGAAGAGAATGAAATGAGAAGGCAAATACGACAGACAAAACATTTTTAAGGGCAACTGAACTTAAATAAAAACACCTCAAATGTACTTGTTTACAAACATCCCTAAAACAGTTCTGAGTTTGTCCATAATGGCATACCCAAGAACATGGCACTGGAGATAAAGGGAGCTATATCTCGTGTCCCCCAGAGTCTAGAACCTATGAAACCCTCCAGTCCTGAGCGACTCGAACGCCATGCGGACTCGCATCCATCCTCTGAAATGGCTGTGGGGATGTTCTATACTCTGAAAACTAGAGAAAGCTGGAGAAGATCAACAATTCCCACCTAGAGGTCATATTACAACCACAGGGGTATCTCCTTCAAACTGTGCTCGTCCTCCAGTGGAGCAAGAAGATGCTGGAACAAGAAGTCAGAACCATTGCTCCGGAAACATCCCTTATCCAATAAGATGCTTTCTGAGAAACAAGAAAAGAAAAATTCCTGGAAACGAAGTCACATTCATTTCTGCCCTAGAAAGCACCCCAGCTGGCTGGCCTCAGGGATGGCACTTTCAGTGAGTTCTGAAGAGGGGCATCTTGCCTTGAGATTGATAGAAGGGCAAACAAATTAGCAGGGTTCGATCTTCTCCACTAACTCCTCTGCACACATGTCCCCCCCTGAGGCTCTCTGCTTCCAGCCTCTTGCCAGATTGGCTTTCTCACCTCCCCTTTTACTTGGTGCAGGAGCCACAGGGCTCACAAGTCCTTTCTCATGGGCTGTAGGTTGGGCGTCTGCTCCCAGGGGAGACAGGGAGCAACTCTCTCCCAGGCAGCTCCCACTGACCTCGGGGGTCCTGCTGAGAATATCCCAGTGTGCCAGATCTCTAGGAGCAGTTTCCCCCAAAACCCCTATGTATTCTCGTGTCCCGGGTCCCTAGGAGACCTTCCTGATCTCCACTCTCCTGCTCCCACCAGGGCTGAGGCTTCAGAGTCTCTGTTGTAAACATCTCTCCACTAGGGCTACCCCACACAGATTTGTTTCCTGACCAAAACTTTCTACTTTCACATTGCTTTAATCTCTTCCTTTTCCACTCATCAATCCCCGGTGCAAACTGTCCTTGCAGCCCTGCACCAGAGGCTCAAGTTCAACTTCTGGTCCCCCAGGTTTCTGTGGACTGTCTAATCAATACCCCAAGCTCCCCCCACTGAAGCCTGAATTCCTTAGAACAGAACACAAGACCTCCACCATCTGGCGTGCCCTGTGGCAAGCTCCAGATCCCATGCTCTCAGTTATCACATCATCCCCAAACCAGAAATGCAGTCCTCAGCTCACTTTCCTGGCTAAGTCCTAGCCAAATGCCAACCACCCACATCCCCGGGTATTTCCTGTCTCTGGACACTTGTCACATAACCAAGTGTAGTCCTTTGGTAGACTTCTCCTTCCACACCGATTCTAAGTTCATTAAGAACAGCTCTAAGATCACCTCCTATGCCATCCAAACTTAAGTAGAAATCATGGTAGAAGACCTGTTTCTGAAGAGCGTGCAGAATGGTCTGTACCTATACAGATAACAATATAACTTCCCTAGACTGAGGGCACAAACACCAACATTTATAAGGGACAGACATCTCTGTGACTACAAGGGCTTGAAACGTAAATGTCCGCTTGTAAACTCGGTAGGACAACAAAAATGCCAGCTTACGAAAAGGAAGACTCCTGTTGTGGTGCTGGGTACCCAAATCTCTTAGAGATCAAACATTTTCTGCAGATTAATGTCGCCTATGATTTTCTACACTTTGCAATTTAAGTTCATACTAGCTGGTAAAATAAATCCAATAGCTGGTAAAATAAATATTACAGAAGAACATATTTTGAAGCTTCCCAGGGGGAAAAAAAAAACCATAATGTTCTAAAAGAGGTGGGAGGGACTGCCACAAACATGGAAAACTTTGCTGGAAACCAAGCTCTGGTGTGTTCTGAAACCAGACAGGCAAAGAGAAAGAACAGGAGTCCCACGTCCCTGTCCCCGCAGGCAGCGGCAACTCCCGCAAGCAGAGCCCCGGGATTAGGTATCTAGGACATGTCCGCAACACCCCCCCACAATGCCTGGGACAGAAGGATTTGAGATGCTCTGAGTCGGGGAACAAACACACAGGCCAGCGAGTGAGACACTCCCGGAGAAAACTGAGATTCTCGCACAGCTTACAAGATAAAAATGAAGGCACTCGTAACGAGAAAGCTTTCTGCGAAACTCGAAGGAAAATACCTAGTAGGGAAGGTTACCGTGTTACCCTTTCTACTGCGAGGCAGGCAGGATCCGAGTTCCCTTACCTGAGGCACAGGCACTTTCTGCGGGGTGTTCTGGGGTGATGGGTGGAGCTGTGCCCAAGGCTGGTGATGTGGGTGTGGGGGTGAAGACTGGTGGTGCAAGCCCGGGTGGGGCTGCATCGGTGGGCAGGTTGGCAACTGCTGGAAAGACGGCTGCTGCCCAGGATGCTGTTGGCCAGGCAGCAGTCGTTCCTGGATCGCTTGGGGATCTGCAAGGCCAACACCGGGACAACCGTTCGGTCTCATGTGCCCGGCCAACTCCCTCGGTGCTGAGGACATGCCCATAAACGGACGAGACGGTTGCAGGTTCCTGGGGCCCATATTCCTCTGTCCGATTCCCATGGCACCGGGGGGCTGGTGTGGCGGCTGAGGGTGGGGCATATTTGGATAACTGCCAACTTCCATCGGCATCCCGGCACTTCCGGGCCTGACCTGCGGAGGAGGAGTACCTGCCGGATTACTCATCGCTTTCATGGGTGACATGGGAGGTGGAGAGGCGTAAGTTCCCTGAGGCTGTGAAGGATGCATAGTTTGCGTGTTCATTTGGTTAAGTGAGCCGCTGGGGTGGATGGGCTGCTGGTGCATTAGTCCTTGACCACTGTTTGATGGGAATCCTACAGCATTGGGGTATCTTGGTACGGACTGATTCATTGGAGTATTATTTGTAAGGCCTAAATTTTGATTCATCCCTGTATTGTTAACTAATCCCTGATTTAGGTTACTGTAAGGATATCGAGAATACTGCCCTGAGTTGTTTATAGTAGGTGAGGGGACTGTCTGGCTCCGAGAACTAAAGGTAAGGGTCTGTGGCCTCACGGCCCCTTGCTGAGGAGGATTAGGGGAGAATCTGGGACTGTGGGCAACGGATTCTCCGTGGAGAGCAGTAGGGGGGTGATGGTGGAACTGCTGCACTGAGTGACGCAAGGAAGGCGCCATGCTGGGGCTCTGCGGGGGCACGTGGGACAGGTGGCCGGGGCCCGACGTGGCAATGAAAGGACTGCCCTGACTGAGGCTCTCCTGGCCTTGGGGAAACTGGCTCATCCTCTGCTGTGGCTGACCGTGCTGCTGCATGGAAAAATCCCCACGGGCCATGTAGCTGCCCATCTGCTGCAGGTGCTGAGGGTGGCCCTGCGCGGGGGGCCCCGATGGGGCGGGCTGGGGCGGCTGCGGCTGGGGCTGCTGCTGGTAGGGCGCCCGTATCTGGTCCGGCACCTGCACGGCCCGGGGGCCCCACATGGAGCCGCTGTCCACGAAAGACTGCCCGTGCCTCTCATTCTGCAGGCCAGGGTAGACTCCCATCTGACCGCCGCCACTGCCGCCGTGGGGGACCTGAGGGACCGGAGGGGCGTGATACTGCGAGTGAGGAGACGCGAGCCCGTTCCCAGGGGCGCTGCTCATCATCCTGTTTGGCTGATCCATCAGATGCATCTTTTGTTGCTCGTACTGATTATAGTGATCGAAATGGGTCAACTTCGTCTGATTCTGATTCGTGGAGGGGTGATGGAGGGACGGCTGCAAGGGGGCAAAGCCCTGGTCTATCGGCATTTGCTGACCCATGGGGTTCACGGGATTTTCAGGGTAACCACATTCTCCAAGGCCTTCGAGGCCTTCACTGAAGATATTCCCATCCTCGCCAAAAAGACTCATCATTCCCGGATCCGCCATCTTCTTCCAACACACGGCTCCCCCACACTACAGCTCAGGAGCTTGTCTGGGCTTCACCTCACCGAGGTGTCTGTCCTCAAAGCCTATAATCCTTAACTAATCTTCTTCATGTCATTCCGTATTTCTTTAATTCTCTTGGACCCTGCAGTGTCAGGCAAAGTCTGGATATAGGTCCTAGAAGAGAGCGGGGAGTGGGGGAGGGGGGGGGGGGGGGGGGGAGAAAGAAAACAAAGAATTAGGAACAAATGATAAAAACTGCCAGTATTTTACACATTTGAATTTGGTTTCCATCAACAATACTAATCTAGCCCCCTTGCTGAGCTGTATTTTATAAATCTAGTTCACTTTAAGAGAAACTCATTAGCTTCTACCAGAAGCATTATTATGATCGGTTACTTAGAAAGCAAGCAAAACACTAACCTTAACCTTAAATTAATCCATTCACTCCACTTCCTAGCGCTCCATTCTTGGATGGAACAGAACAAAAGAACACAACATGAAGCAGCGGCAGCTGCCACAGCAGGCAAGCAGATGCATGAATATAGCCAAGCAGCCCATCTGCTGAACTAAAGCCCTGGAAATGCTCTGGTTACCAACAGCCCGCCCTTAACCTTATTCCCCTGAGCAGTGTAATCAGATGAGCAGCCGCGGCACCGAGGGCTGTGAAAAGCTCAACTTAGTTAAATTGACTAGAGGATTATACAAATAGCAAAATCAGTCATTTCGTACAAATTAGATATTTTCGGCCCACATACATCTACGTGACAGCAACAGAGGTGTCAAACGAGAACATGTCCACGATGACGTTCGACAAGAGAGCGTCCGTGATGATGGTGGGAAGCATGCCCTCGAACAGTATAATAACCTCATAAATCCATTACGTTCAATGGCAGGGATATACAAGTTGCAGAAAGAGATCAAAATAAAAGTTTTCATTCTGCAAGAAGACCAATTTCACTCATGGCTCTGGGCCCAGCGTGTCCCCACTCTGCACTGGAGACTGAGAGGTCCGATCACAGGTCACGGTTCCCCAGCAGGTGCCAGACCGGGGGATGGACCCAGAGCCCATGTGACCGCTCAGAGAGACCCCAGCTGCATGGAGTTACTAGACGATGACTGTTCTCATCAGAAGAAACTGAAAACTCCTCCTTCCCCCGCCAAACCGGTCAAAACTGAAAATCACTTTAACGCAACAAAGTTCAAATTATCCATGCAGGCTTCCCTCTTGCCTTTTCCTCTTCAGAGATAAGGCAGGATGAGAGCCGTGGGAGAAAAGCAAGACCGTCAGCATCCTGTGTTTATGGCACCAGGTATATATGCTACCTACTGCTCTACATTTTATTTAAACGGTTCCTAAGAGATTTTGCACATCTGATTAAAATAAGCAGTTAAAGAATGCTTCACCAATCAAAAGAGGAAAGTGTTTTTGTCGAACGCTAATTAAATCAACAACCTAATAAAGAACTAATTCACATAGGAAAAATGTCCGAAATCTTAAACATCTTTGGAATTTAACTCATTTTTCCTCTTTCAGAAGTCTACGAAGCATTGTGATACTGCCCAACTTGAAAAAAGCAGTATCTTGCTGAAGAATTTCAAAAGTGATGTTAGAAACAGGCTCAGTCATAAATTCTACTGACACACTTCGATACCAGCATGGGAATGAAGAACGGGCAACCAGCACTGCTGAGAACTTACCGGTAAGAGAGAGAGGAAGAAAACCCAGTTCTGCCTGTCCTACTCTAACATATTCCTAACAAGGGGAGAATTTTGCTTACAGAAAACGTAAACAACATTCCTGTTCACTGTCAGAACTACAGACAGAACACCTGAGAAGGTCTGCAGGTCTGCAGTGTTCAGGTGACAGCTGTCAGCTAAAGTCAGAGGTCTCCTCACTCCGCCGCTAACTGCCATGAATTTTCTGATCGACTTTCTCCAAAACAGAGGTCAGAAGGGTGAAAATAAGGTGAGCATGAAAACCATTTTATTTACCGACATGCTGCTTTACTACATGACCACTTTCGAATCCAAAATAAAGAGACGCAGAAATCTTCAGTGCCAAATGCATCAAATATCTATAAACTGAATTTCCCTCTGAACAGCCTAAGCAGTCGGTCTTCATTTACTGAAGACCCATTCTAGCTTTCAAGGAACTAAATCTTACAGTGCACTTGCTAATAGCTTAAACTAGCCGTGCAGACTTACCACCTACCAAAGGAACCTTTCAAATTAGCTTAAGGAAGGTACCGTCTACTCATATGGACGGATGGCCTTGTTTCATAGGTTAACGGCTTCCCCCTCCAGGGTCCCCCACGCATCACAGGAGGCAATGCCACTGCGTGCATGGGGCTCCCCGCCAGCTCTGGGGGACAGGCACGGATGGGGAGGGGACGGCCTGGTCCACTGAGCCCAGAGGCACAGCCAGCCTGGAGCAGCAGCTGCAGGCGTTGACGTTGACGCTACTTTGTATTAACTTAAGGCTGAGCAGAAAGGAGAAAGAGAACCTGCCTACAGGCTCCGGAAGGGACAACACAGAACACTCACTGAGAGTAATCCTACCTGACGCATAGGCTTCCAGTTAGCCAATCTTTCCGACAAAGACTCACTCCATTTCCCAGCAGCAGGAAAAATGACAGCACTACCTGGTATCCAGCAAACGCACCACCCACCACAACTGAGCCCACCATCAGGTGAGCTCTGGGCACAGGCGTTCAGAAACTGCAGCTTGAGCCTGTCATTAGTGACCGCTCCTGCGTGCCGGGACGGCCACCACCACCCTTCTGCCCCTTTTCTGACCTCAAGACTTGGCTGGCGACTATGCTAGGAATCCATCTGGTAGCTGGATTTCATATTTCTGATCTGAGCTAATCTAATTAATTTATTTTGGTCTTTTTTAATTTGATCAAGTCCATTTGAATACCCACTTTCCTAAGTCACAGCTGCAACATATAATTTTGTTTCTATCAAAGATATTCATTTAGAACTCCTTTTTGGAGGCTGGCCGCTTCTCTACATTCAGTATCTACATTTTCTATATCTAGATAGATCAGTTATTCAATGAGCCATCAAACCAGAGCCATGTCATTTTAAATTTTGTAGTAGTCACATTTTAAAATTAACCAAAAAAGAATGAAATTATGTTTAATAATAAATTTTATTTAACCCAATATATGCAAAATATCACCACTTCATAAATGGATGAGACCGTTTACACTTTTTGATACAGAGTCTGAACCCAAAGTATGTATTTTATACTTGCAGCATATCTCAATTTCTACTGGCCACATTTCAAGAAAAAAATGTGTACTTGGGGACAGCAGCTACCATGCTGGACAGCATAGTTACAGATTATTGAAAAGAAGACTAGAAATTCAAGTTGTCAGTGGTCTCTAATAATTCTCATAATTATCACTCAGATAATAAATATTCAAGTTGTCTTTATGTTTGATTTGGCTTTAAATAAAAAATCAAGCTAAATCCCAAATCGCATTTACTTATTCAAAATACATGTACTGAGTACCTACAACGATTTAGCCACTGGTCTAGGTACCAGAGATATATCAGCGAATAAAAACAAACAAAATTCCCTTTATCCTCATGGAACTCATCTGTAAATGATGACACTTAGAGAAGAAAGATTCGGAGGTAATGAAAATTTAGGATAACATTTTACAAAATATTTCTTGGGAATTTATAATGACAAGTGTTTTAACTATGTGTGATATTAGATAGTAAACAGTACGGAAGCATACAGTGAAAGCATAATAATGTAAGTTTCCACGGAGTGCCCTACTGGGCACGGGGTATTTTCTGAGACAAGAATGACAGTGCAGAAAGTGCATGCACGTCTGGGGGTGAAGAGGGGCCCAACGAGACAGCTCAAGCAAGAGAATCGCCCGCCTGCAATAGAGACCTCACTGTGAAACCTGTTATGAAAATCTGAGAATTAGCAAGTACTTTGGGGACCTTCTAATCCAAACCCCTATTCCTCTAACAGATTAAAGAACCCTTTTATAGACTAAGAGAAGTAAACGTCTTCTAAAAAATATTTTCATGACTAACAATATCCAAAGACGAAAGAGAGATGTATGGAAGAAATGGCAGCTTACTAGTAAGAGTAAATTACTAAAGGCCTAAATTGGGGTCTGTTTTGTTCAGATAAGTCACTAAATTGCTGACACCAACAAACAGAAGAGAGTTTCCTTTCAGACAAATGTTTTTAATTATACTATTTATAATTTTAAGGAAGCAACCACCTATTAGCACCATATTGAGGCTCCTGGTTGATTCTTGGGGGGGAATAAGCAGGATGAAAACCGGCAGATCCTACAAAACAAGTAAGCCGCATGCAGAGGACCAGGGATGAAAGCAAGAGGCGTACAACAAGCCACGAAGAAAGAAATAAGTTGTGCAAAAATATATATTAATATCTTGAAGTGAATTTCTGACCACCTCAAACTTACATAAAAGATGAATGCTTAACTCCGCTGCTCTTCCCAGAGTAATACGGCAGTTCTCCAGCCAAGCTTCAATGTGGTATCACAGTGCCTGGGAAGCCGTATTTTCCACAGTCCAGCCACCTCTTATCCAATTGTGTAAGTAGAGTGCTACTCTGGGGCCAACTTTTTTCATAAATAGCCAACATATATGGGCAAGTGTGGGATCAAAGAATAACTGCCTTTTAGATGATGAAGACTATTTTGTGTTCTGTAGCCTGATTTGTAATTGTTCTTTTTAAGTCTCTTCCCCCCCACCTCCAAAGAGCCTGAGACATGTAACGCGACTGTGACAGTGATTCTTGGGATTGGGTAAAGCATGTATCAGCATTTCTGTGGCAAAGTCTAGCAGCTGGAAAAAGACATGTAACCACCCGCAGTACAACCTGGGAAGAGGCCTCTCCATCATCAAGGTTACAAATCATATCAAAAACAGGGAGAATCCATGAGCCGATGGGTGAACACACACACGATAAAGGACTCCGCACCGCTGAGTATTCATATTCATGGATCTGCTATATCATGAGGCCTGTGGACAGTGATGCCCGCTAATGGCCCCCAAGAGCCACTTGGAAAAGAGAAAGTCTACCCAGGCCAATGTTCGCCATGGGAGAAGGTATCCAACAGAAATTCCCCCAAGTCAGAAACATCAGTTGATCCCAAGTCCATTCTAGATTTCCCTCATGGATCAATTGGTGCCCCTTCGGAAGCCCCCACCCCCCACCCAGGGAAAGACCACATTTTCTTCCTCATTAGTATGTTCAGGCAATGCCAATATGCTATGGATGGACTATCCCACACAACAGCCACGAGCCACATGTTACTATTTAAATTAATTAAAACTAAATAAAATTTAACATTCAGGAACTCAGTCACACAAGTTACATTTCCAGTGCTCGCTGTGCATATATGCACAGTGCATACACGGAACATTTCTGTCATCGCAGAAACACCTATGGACAGCACTACTACATATTTCTTGTTAGAGGTAACCTTTTTAGACAAACACCATATTAGATAGTAGAAATTTTCTTTGATGAAAAATATTTTCTCCTGTTCAGAGTTCAAAGCATTCCTTCAAAGGTCCATACCTACCCCTTGTAATGAAATTTATAGTGCCTATTCCATTTAACACATTTTATGTTAATTAGCTATTTTTCAACCTATAAAATTTCTTTGTGTTATATCACCCAACATATATTTCTATTTCTTAATGAATTAATTTTTGTTATGTTAAGAATGAGTCTCAACTATACAAAATACAACCCTTAAGAATAATAAATTTCAAAATCCTTTTCACTTATAATTGCCATATTACCATTGCCCTTTAATAAAGTGTTTGCAAGCTTAAGTTTTATAACCAAGAATCTATGTAACTATAGAGTAAGGCTACTATTTTCCTTATGGGCTTTGTATATTACTTTCATTCACGATTTTATTGGAATTGAAAAAAATATAGAAAAAACAAAAAGGACTTGAAGTCCTTCAGAAGATCTATGCTGGTCCAAGCACCCTATGAAAAATTTTTTTAAAATAATTTTTAAAAAGGTAAAATTGCATTTACAGTTGGCTTCCATTTATAACACTAGATAATCTCCCAATTTTCTGGTATCAACTGAAGAGATACATTTTGTACAGGAAAAACTATGCTCAGAACTGACGTTGTATGAAGTGATGGTGGGCTTCACACCGGCATTCATTCATTCATTCATTTCATTCATTTAAAAAATATTTAATGAGTGCCTACCCTGTTTAATGCATTTACCAGACCTCAGGGACAGAGAGTTGAACAGGACAGGCATGGCCCCTTCCCCGTGCAGCTTGCTATTCTAATAAATGCCCCTTGGATGGCCTGCATATCCCAGCCACCAACCAACCTGCTAACCTGGCCTGCCTAATATCCCACAAGTGCACTTCTCTTGGTTCACACCGCCTCTGATGAAGTCAGGCCTTCGTGTGTTAGTCAAGGACAGAACATGAAAGGCTGACTGTTTCTCCCAAGTCCAGTCTCGACAAGTTCACCCAGCTGACAGAATGATCTTCCAAAACACAAAACACATCATCTTTCTCCCCTGATTAAAATCCTTGAAGGAGTTTCCACAATTCGCATCAAGTCCAAATGCTCCAGCATGGGGGAAGGCACTTCATAATCGGATCTCTGTCAACCTCCATTCTAACCCCCAAACTCCCCAAGCACAAATACCTGGGCTGGGTCTATCAAACCACGGGAAGTTTACCAACAAGCAAACATTGACTTCCTCACACCTTCCTTGCCTCCCCACCAGCCTCCTTACCCCTCCATCCTCACCCCATCACTATCCAGTCTGCCATCTTTTTCCTCTCAGTTCCTTTGTTACCACCTTTGTGGGGAAACTTCCTGACTCTCAGCCCTTCTCCTCCTCTGGCTGATTTGGAAGTCCTCCCTAGTATTTGCACTGCACTGGGGAAAGGGCTACAAAACCACTCAGCACAGTCGCTCTCCTCTGTTTCCTTTGCCATTTTTGAAGGGGGTCCCAGAAGTGCGGGCACTTCCTAGGAGCTGCTGAGAGATGCAGAATCCTGGGGTCCTAACCCAGACCTCCTGACCCAGAATCTGCATTTTATTAACATGCACCCCGTTGATGCCTACGCAGATGAAAATTTGGGAAGTCCTGCTCTCAAGACTCAGGCCCTCCAGCAGCTGTGGCTCTCAGTGCTCCTCAATCAACACGACAATGAATAACCAACAATGAATAACTCATCCCAAAGAATTACAAAGCAAGTAATACAAAGTTGTACTATCTTACTGTTTGGGAAAGGTAGTCCTGGCATTCCTGACCAACAAAGAAACAAGACTAATGCTGACCTCATCCAGAGAATTATGAGGACTCCTTAGTGACAAATTTTAATTTGCAATGGTTTACAAGGACTGGGCTCTAAAAGTGGCTTAATTTTAAAGATACATCCATCTGCTTGCCAATCATTTTACATGACCCGCCCCCCAAAACTGCAGTTAACATTGATAGCTAACGCCGTGTTACCTAACACACTATTTCACAGGTTTCTTGCAGAAATCTTTCAGTTATTTCTACATAAATTTGAGAGTCTGCATATTCTGAACTGCTTTTCAGATAAAGATGGTTCTTTTTTCTATATAATGTTACTGTATAATACATGGATGTCCTGCTGATCACAAACCATGGGGCCAGTGGTTTCCTCCAAGGCAATCCATGAAACAGCACTCAGCTAACAGTTCATACCAAGTGCATGGCAACAACACTAATTTTTTTTTTCTAAACTGGCCAAAAGGTACATACTGTCCTATAAATAAGTTGTGCCACTACACCACAAGAATCCTGGAAATCAATGTCCCGTAGAGAACAAGCTTTATGCCCTGCAATTCCACACTGAATTATCACTCTGAAATTATCTCCTTCAAAGACTAAGCCCACTGAGAAGGCAGCCAGCAGACAGCTAACCTGCTTGTCCCACCACAAGACATAAGAACAAGTCCATAGTGACCTTCCTTCCATACACAACTTTGCATGGCCCAGCAAAAGACCAGTACATTCTAAAAGCACTGAAAGTATTCAACATAATAAGGCAAAAGAAATGAGAACAAACACCTATAAACATATCTGTACACACCATATCCATATATGTAAACAAGATATGTATCTCTGTAAAATATGTGAATCTACCCCATCTTCTTAATGCTATCTTAACTGTATTACAGACAAGGAGGAAACCAAACAGAAAAAGGTCCACAAATAGATAAATGATAATTTTTTTAGTGTAATTTATCTGGGACAGGGAAAAACTAAACTTCAGAAAAGTATTTGAATCCACCTAGCAAGGATGTTTATTGGACAGACTAATGGAAGAGTAATACGAATTTTACAAAATTTGGTGACTGCTGGGTACATCTAGCTTAATACTGTAAAATATCCTGGCATACTTTAAACAAACAAAACATGGGTGATCTATAAAGGCAAATATGTCACATGTTTATTAGCCTATTTGAAAATATATTTCCCTATTCGCTCTATCTAGACCTATTTCAAGCAACTGACTACACACACACACACACACACACACACACACACCCCATCAGGGTGAGAAGAGAATAGGAGGAGGGAAGGAAGGAGCTGCCTAGGGCCACCCTCTGTCCAGGGGCGCCCTGCTTGTCACAAACCCTTATAAAGCTGATCCTGAACCACTGAGAGATGCCACAGGGGGACACAGGCTACAGTGCTGAGGGACTTTAATAAAAAAAAAAAAAAAAAAAAGGCAGCCAACTGCTCTTGTAAGAACTGTGTTTTCTGTATACTTACTACAGCTGTCACTGATTAACTGATCTGGCAACTTCCTACATTCTTTTTCATTTTCAAGGGTTCTAAAAAGTTGAAAAGAGGATCTTGTCTCATCTGCCAGGGGGAGTTTAAAAACTCCCAATTCTGTACCCAACTCTGCCTGGTCTGAAATGCAGAGAGAGAAAGGTTGTAGTAAACAGTGTTCTCTGATACACACTACTAACATTCTTTTCCTTAGCAGAGGGGGAAAAGAACCTTTGGCAATATCCCAGCTGAAAATAATTTATCATCTCTGCTAGAGAGGAGCACATGTGAGGAGAAGCCTTATCCATCATGAAGAACCTCAGCACAGACACGGGCCAAGTGTCACAGGACGCGGGTAGAGGTCACATGGGAACCTGGAAGGTTTTTTTAAAAAAAGGAATTTCATGCAAAAGAGGAATACACAGGACTTTGAAAATCCAAATTTCTATCAGGGAAGCAAGTGATATAAAAGTGACAAGGAGCTGTAAAGGAAAGCTGAGGAGGTCCTTGGAAAAGCGTCACAAAAAAAGTTATTTTGGAAAACTGCACATGCTCTCAGAAAGGTGAGTCTAAAGGGGGAAAAGGAAGAAAACAAATGTCACTTATTCAGTAACTACATTAAATCTCTATTTCAATATAAATTATACCAACAAAGGAAATGGAACTAAGGCTGGAATACATAATAAACAGCTTCACATCCATTATATCGTGATATTCTGACTTATAACAAGATTGGAAACGTTTTTTTCTGTGCCTCTGCCACTTATAAATGTAAGTTGGTTCTACAATGCCACCATCATCACAACTATTTGATAACCAAAACCATTACCAAAAACTATTCCAGGGATGCCTGGGTGGCTCAGTCATTAAGCGTCTCTGCCTGTGGCTCAGGTCGTGATTCCAGGGTCCTGGGATCAAGTCCCACATCGGGCTCCTTACCCAGCAGGGAGTCTGCTGCTCTCCCTGCTTGTGCTCTTTTCTCTGACAAATAAATAATTATTTTTAATTAAAAAAAAAAAAACTGGGGCGCCTGGGTGGCTCAGTGGGTTAAAGCCTCTGCCTTAAACGCAGGTCATGATCCCAGGATCGTGGGATCAAGCCCCACATGGGGCTCTCTGCTCAGTGGGGAGCCTATTTCCCTTCCTCTCTCTCCTCCTGCCTCTCTGCCTACTTGGGATCTCTGTCTGTCAAATAAATAAATAAAATCTTTTTTAAAAATTTTAAAAAACTATTCTAAAATATAACAACTTATAATCAAAACCATCAATTTCAAGCAGCTAAACAAGCCCGATATATCTTTTTTTTAAGATTTTGTTTATTTATTTGAGAGAGAAAATGAGACACAGAGCATGAGCAGAGGGGGGAGGAGCAGAGAGGGAGAAGCAGACTCCACACTGAGCAGGGAGTCCCCGATGCAGTGGGGCTAGATCCTAGGACCCTGAAATCATGATCTGAGCCAAAGGCAGACACATAACCAACTAAGACACCCAGGTACCCAAGTCTGATACACCTTTTAGCCAAGTTAAACGTCTTCATATTTGCACGTGATAAAGGACAACAGTTTTCTCCATAAACTCTACAATTCAACTTTACATTTTCCTGCGTCCACAGCAAAGGCTCAACACTAAACAAGCCCTTCTCCTTGTTAACCCAGAAGTTTTCTGAGCTTCCTTCCCCAGCTAGCTGAGCACTGTGCGCAAAATGAAATATCTTTTATACAATTCTAAGCAAATTCATTCAGAACCCAAATCTGTCCCCCCATCAAATTACAATACATTCTGCAACAAATTCCTGTATTATTTTACTGCAGCACCATACTATTCTACGTTGCTGAAAGCTGACTGTAATGGCCACTTCTGCCTCAAATATTTCCCCTAAAACTCATTCAATGAAACATATCTCAGGTTAAGTAATTTTTACATGAGTGTACAAGATGCCTGATACTAAGCTGTTGTTCTAACTGGTAGGTAAACTTTATATTTCAGATTGAAAAGGGATCCCACTGATGTAGTTGGGAATTTCTACTTTGTGTTCGTTTTGATTAGAGATCAATATTAAGTTCACCTCGAGTGAGCAGGTAAAAGACACTGTAACATGTTTAAAACAAACAAAAAAAGGCACAGTGAGAAGAGGAGCTACTACCAGGTGAGACATTTATTTCACATAATGAGGATGATCAAGATAATTTAAGGTCACCAATAAGATCTTATCATTGAAATTTATACTTGGTTTAATCCAAAATTACAAAAAGAACAGACACCTATCTACCCACCTGTAAAATACAGAGCTTTCTAAGGCCTCAGACTGCTGCACCCACCCATCGGTACGGCTTTTCCGAGTTTAACTAGTATACATCATTTGCCAATAAAATCATGGTGCAGGTAAGGAAATGAAAACAGTTAAATTTCATCAGCAATACACACGTCATATTACACCTACCCACATTGTTCATGTTCTTGCCCCATATTCATTATATCTCTAAACACACCCAAGTCCCATGCCACTTCTCAGAAATAATTTGAAAATATTCTCAGTTTCTCCTCTAAAGCAATTCCGCAGAACATAAAGTTTTTAGTCTAACCACGCTACCAAGAGTACAATGCCTTTAAAAACCAGTGGCTATGACAAACACATCTCCAATCTCTTAAAACAGCCTTACAGACTATGTATATAAATCAGAGCATCACACCACATAGAGTACTGCCGTGCACTACGTCTTCCAGACTGCCGTGAACACCTAGAAAGGGCACAAAGTGCTCCAGAAGACCACAGACCTCACACTGTACCTCAAAAGTGAATGCACAGGGGCGCCTGGGTGGCTCAGTGGGTTAAGCCGCTGCCTTTGGCTCAGGTCATGATCTCAGGGTCCTGGGATTGAGTCCCACATGGGGCTCTCTGCTCAGCAGGGAGCCTACTTCCCTCTTTCTCTCTCTGCCTGCCTCTCTATCTACTTGTGATTTCTCTCTGTCAAATAAATAAATAAAATCTTTAAAATGCAAACTATTAACCTAAATAAATAAATAAATAAATAAATAAAAGTGAACGCACAAGCCCTCCATGCCTGGGTTGGACAGCTGTCAAGATCAACGTCCCTTAGCACTAAAACTAAAACAGGGAGATTAAAGATTGTTTCTCACCATGGTAAAGAGAAGAGCTTCAAAATACCATTTCATATTTCAAATTGCTGAGATAATCAGTATTCAAATAATTGTTATCAGTTGCATACAAACTTGGTAGTTAGCAGCTTCTAACCTATCAGAATCAACTTTCTTGTAGAATGAATTTAAATTTTGTTACTTTTAATTTTTTGATTTTGCAAATATCTTTCATTTGAATAAATGATTTCCTGTTGAAACGTTAACTTGCAAATATAAAAAATATTTCAATACTTCTTTCATCATGAACCATTTTAAGTTCCATCAGTATTTACTAACCACCCAATAACAAGTATCACTGAAAACTAAAAAGTTATCTGGCATCCACAAACACTAGAATATCTGAAATAAATTTTGATTGTTAATTTCACCTGGCTCCTTGGTTCAACTTATATTTAAGCATTTCAGATGTAAACGCAATATAAAACAACTATGTGAATGAACATGATAAAAATAATAACTGGTTCCTGATGAATCAAAATCATGTTTTATAAAATTATTTTTCTGCATTATACTATTCTTGTTTTTATATAAATATACTTTGAGTTCTTGAGCTTGTTTTTTTGTGAATTTTTCCTGACCCCACCAATACTATCACTTGGTATTTTGTTGTTCTTGGGCAAAGTGCTTTGGTGGAGGAGATAAGAACAAAATGCACAGAAGCACAAGAACCCTCCCGTTAGCCCCATATAGCTATTTCAGTTAAGTGAAATTACACGAAGGTTAAAATCCTCTTCAGTCACGCTAGCCATGTGGACGTGCTCAAAGGCACACGTGGCTAGTGGCTATCGAATGGATGCAGCAAACACAGAGCCTTGTTGACTTTCCACCACGGTGGAAAATACAGGTGGTTCTGGTCTAGAGGGCTCTGTCTAAGCAGAGATGTAGAGGGCAAGCAGGAGAACAGCAGGCAGAGGGGAGTAGGAGGGTGGAAGAAATCCACTCCTGAGGCTTAGGGAAGCAGGGTAGGTTCAGATGTCTGCAAATACCTCGATATGCCTTAAGTGGAGGCTCAATCTTGCAGGGCCTTACGATTCATTCTGAATTCAAGGAAAAGTCAAGCCACTCTCCCGTTTATAACCCATACAGTTTAGAAAGATGCACATTTTGGAAAGAATCCCCCTTACTAGAGTGTGCATCACAGACTGGGAGAGGTGGGAATGGTACAGAGGAGGCACAAGAAGCCCAGTTTGAAGGCTCTTGCAGGAATTCAGGTAAAAGATGATGGTGCAGGGGCAAAAAGGAGAGGGACACACTAAAGGACAGAACTCCACAACCATCTGCCTCAGTTTCTGATCAGACACTGGAGGATGAAGAGTCTAGGATGACAGGGCTCTGGCTTGGGTAACCGAGCAGATGGTTATACCACTGACCGAAACATGGGGAACAGAGGACGACCAGAATTTACACGGGGCAGGGGAGAGTTGTAGAAATGATGCACACAGAGCCACCAAGGAAGCTATACAATTTAAAGGAGAAGAGCTCAAGAAAGAAAGCTGACCTAGAGATAAGGCTGTCGGGGCCACTGACAAAAAGAAGGGAGGCTGGGAGCAGATCAGATCACCCAGAAAGTGTGCTCACTGATAAGAGGAAAGAATAAGGGGAGAATCCTGAAGAATACTAACACTGAGGAGGCAGGCAGAAGCGTCCCTCTGCACAACAAAAACAAACATGGGGAAAAAAAGGAAGGAAAGAGTAAAGCTTTAAGAAGGAGGTGATCAACAGGTTCAAAAGCTACAGAGCAAGAACAGGGTCCACCAGACTCCACAGGCAGGTATCAGGAACTCTGCTGAGAACAGCTTCTAGGAAGCAGAGCCAAAAGCTCAAGGGCTGGAGTTAAAGTGGTGATGGGAGGACAGAAAAGCAGAGATGGCTGCCAGCCTCCCACACAGAAGGCAAAGAGACAACAGGCAGCAGCGGAGTGCACTGACCAAGGACACGCATCGGCAGACTCAACATGAGAGAAAGGGGGTTTGTGCCCAAACACAACTCACGCAACCCCGGGGAAAATTCCTCAGTCTCCCGGTGCCTCAAGGTAAAATGGGGATAGCCACAGCTTGACTCCACAAGGGTGATTAGAATTCGGTATACTGGTAAAGTGCTGGGTGCCTGCCACAGGGTAAGCAGGTATAAGCATTTTTTAGGTAAGACACAGAACACTGACAGGAGACAGACATAAAAAGTGAGACGTCCAAGGAGGAGCATAGTAAAAGGGAAACAGCTAAGGGTATGAGTGTCAGAGGAGGGGGCAGGGGTGGGAGAAGACCCATGCACCGGGCATGGGATGTGCCTCTTTCAACAGGACAAGCAGAAGAATGGGCACAGATAGAACTAACAAAAAGTAAATGTGGCTTCATTCCCATGGCTTTGGCTGGCTTGTTGAATTCCAAAGGAGGCAGTGGTCCTGAGGTATAAGTTTTTAAAGAAAGAAAATGAAGACAAAAAATAAGTGGAAAGATACACTGTGCTCATGGATTGAAGAATTAATGTTATAAAATGTCCAGACACAGGAGCACCTGGGTGGCTCAGCAGGAAAAGGGTCTGCCTTCGGCTCAGGTCATGATCTCAGGGTCCTGGGATCGAGCCCCGCATCAGGCTCCCTGCTCAGCAGGGAGTCTGCTTCTCCCCCTAACCCTGCTCTCTCTGTATGTTCACACACACTCTCTCTCTCAAATAAATAAATAATAGAAAATCTTTAAAAAGTAAAATGTCCACACTACCCAAAGCAATCTCTAGATTCAATACAATCCCTATGAAAATTCCAGTGGCATTTTTCACAGAAATAGAACAAACAAGCCTAAAACTTGTATGGAACCACACATCAAAATCTGTATGGAATCCACACATCAAAAGAGAAAGTGGCATGGTCACAGGGCACGATGAACCCACTGAGGTCTGAGACCAACGGTGAAATGACATCTGGTTCTAGAAATGGTAATTCCATCTATCTCTAATTCATGAGGACTAAATTAGTGTATACACAAAGCACTTAAGACAGTCTCTGGCACACAGTTAGTAGGCAATGCAGATGATCAGACAACTCTCTCCTTCAATGTGAGAAATTTAAATATGCAAAATGTGTCAATCAGGCTGTGTGGCCTTGATCCAGTTAGTTAGCCTCTCTGGTTCTTGGTTCTTCATCTGTAGAGAGGGGAGTGGAAAGGTAGTGGAACAAAATGGCAAATGCCTTATTGGTCTAACCCACTAAAGTAATTAGAAATAGGTGAAGTACAGATGTCCTCTTCTGAAATTCACACTTCCAGTGATAGAAAAGTAATCAAAATTTCAGAAAGCACAGATAATTAATAAAAAGTGACTATTCAGATAAATCAAATTTGACACATATATTATGTAAATAATTCAGTAACTCTAAAGTACAGTTACCACTCTACAGAATTCATCCTGAATTCATGGAGAAGTAAATCACTCTAAAGTTTTTAAGCTATGCTATTTAGAAAGATACACATTTTGGAAGGAATACCCCATTACTGAAATGTGGGAACCACTAATCACTCAAGTAAATGTTCTCCCCCAAGGTAAATTAGCACCCGGTTTACATTGTAAGATTAGGAAACCACCATTTCTCAGAACACGTTCCCTTGGAAGGCTATAAAGGGGCATCCCAGGGCATCCCTCTGCCTCAAGCCACCTAGACAAAGGGAGGTGAGGCCATGGACACCTGCAGGTACCTCTTCACGAAAAAAGCCTCAGAGTCCTGCCAGGTCCTTTCCTAAATGTCTGAAGTGTTGGTCCACAGACCAAGCAGTCACCTAAAGCAAATTTCTCAGAAGAATGAAACCTCATCCTCTTTTTATTTCTAAACAAGGCCAGCAGCACACAATCTCTCCCTAATCACCAATAATATAAACTCTTGGTCACAGAACTGTAATCCTTCCATTAAATTAACATTTTAAGGGTTCAGAATATAACTACAAGGCATCCTATAAAACCCTGAAGAAATGGATGCTAAGTGTATTCTTCCCATTTCCCAGTTATTTGCTG
This sequence comes from Mustela nigripes, assembly GCF_022355385.1. Classification (NCBI taxonomy): domain Eukaryota; kingdom Metazoa; phylum Chordata; class Mammalia; order Carnivora; family Mustelidae; genus Mustela; species Mustela nigripes. The sequence continues at coordinate 127,253,195 of NC_081559.1, read as the reverse complement.
CACAAACTTGAGAAATGATCTCTTCAATTTCCTTTTCCAAACGCAAAATAGGTTAATGTCAGCTGTCATCTTCAGGGATACTGTAAGGACAACTTCTTCAAATTCCTACCATAAATATACTTACTCTAAAAAATATATTAAAATTTTTTATTATCCATTATGATTAGTCTTAAAGGTCTAGCTTAGGACATTTCTTTACTCAGATTCCCTGACTATACAGATGGAAGAGCTCTCCAGTTTAAAACATACACACACACACACACACACACAATTTCAGCTTCTACAACTTTAAAAACTTCTAGAGAAGATCACAGACCAATTCTTTATTTATCCCCAGTATTTATCAACATGGCTAGAATAAAGCAGGAACACGCACACGCTTACAGAAGAAATAAAAAGTTAAAGAGTTTTTTTCCCAACAAATAAGCCACAAAAATCTGACTTTCTACTTGTTGATATGGAAAGGGAAACTGGAAGACACCTCAATGCTGTATTTGCAAACCCCACCACTGTTTCAGAAATTGTCCCAAAGCTTACCTCCCCCCTCGATTTTACATATCTAATAGCCCTGGGCAGACCCTGTTTCAACACAAGTTTTGATTTCATGTCAGCATTTTCTCACCTTTATCTTTGACCATTGTCAAAAATTTAGCTTATAAACGTTAAGCTTATTTATAAAATCACCACCTCTCGTCAAAATTAATGTTGCACAATTTTGACATCTCTTCAACACTTTAGAAAAGCTTAAAATAATCATAAGGAAACATGAGAAGAAAGGAATATCATGGCCGGGGTGGGGGGCTGGTGCTGGAGAAGAAAGCAGCATCTAGAAATTTGGGGAAAACCAGTTGTAAAGCCAGCCAGATCTGGCTCAAACACTTTCTCTTTACCTCAAGCAAATTAAAGCAGCTCTCTGGACTTCAGCTTCCTCATCTATGAAAATAAGTATTCCATCACCTCCTTCAAAGGGCTGCTTAGAACTGATCTGTCACAAGCAGCCATTAACAGAATGACTAGCACACCACAGATGGTAAATATTAGCTGTTCTCCCCACATTTTTCACCAACCTTAACCTAGTCATCTAGATTTCCCTACTCCCAGCTTCATCGCCAAATATACTGGGTATCTCCACCGGAGCTGACAAAAATGGTATTTTACCAACTTCTTAACTCTTCTGCCCTATTAAGAATCAAAAATGCCTTTTAAAAATCACAACCACAGAAGGCTGTCACCTTGCCAGGGCAGAGAGGGGGCAGGCAGAAAGAGTCCAGAAGGCTGCAGAGTGAGTCCCTGGGTGGACACCTTCACAGACAATGAAGGACATCCTGCTTTCAGGCATCTAGAATCTGGGAATCACAGGAGAGGAGCGCTGTAAGACCCAGTTCCTAACCCAACCACTTGACCTGACAGAGAAACAGTGCGAAGGTAAATGCTTTATTCAAGGTCATTCAGCTAGTCAGAGAGTATGAAGACTCCAAGACCAGTGCTGGTTCTCACTATAATAAATACGGTAAACCGCTGCCAATGTAACCCCTTATTCCTAGGCAACAGCGTCCTCCCAGACTAGACAACTGTATATATCACTGAAAAAATGTTAACAGACATTTGAGGCAATACAGTTTTAAAACAGTACATCCAAACACCATCTACGGAGTAAGCTAAAGTCAGAACTTGAAGCGATTCCAAATAAGGTGACATTCTAAAAACGTTGTGTTCTAACCCTTGGCGTTATCACTGAATGTGGTGTTGTGTCTCCAAGGTCACTATGTTAAAGGAAACAACATTCGTTTGCATAATTTCTGGCATATTAAAGTCAACTATGTCATGAGAATGTTTTTATTTTACCAGCAGAGGAGCTGCTTCCCCAAAATGTCTCCAAATGCTAAGGCCTTTTACAAGGATATTTGCTTTCTTTGCATCATTTCTATACACCTGCATCTTTCTAGATGGTGGTTAATGCCATAAGCCATTCGATTCAGGGTAGATGGAGAAACAGTTTGTTGACTGAGCTGCAAGCTTTTTTTCAAACAACACCATTTTTTTTTTTTAATTTAAATTCAACTAGCCGGGGCACCTGGGTGGGTCAGTGGGTTAAAGCCTCTGCCTTCGGCTCAGGTCATGATCTCAGGGTCCTAGGATTGAGCCCGGCATCGGGCCTCTGCTTACCAGGGAGCCTGCTTCCCTCTCTCTCCGCCTGCCTCTCTGCCTACTTGTGATCTCCGTCAAATAAATAAATAAAATCTTTTAAAAAAATAAAATAAAATAAATTCAATTAGCCAACATATCATTAGTTTCAGATGTAGAGTTCGGTAATTCATATAACACTCAGTGCTCATCGTATCACATACCCTCCTTAATGCCCATGACCCAACAAGACCATTTTTATTAGTAAAGAAAAAAAAAAAAAACCAACTTACAAACCACTGATACTCAGACTCGTGTGTGGCAGGCATTTTCTCAAAAATGAACAAAATAAGTCTGTCACTTAAGGAAAACAATTGACCGTTTGTTGCCAATGATAAAATTTGAGCTTTCAAGCAAAAATCAGAATTTTGGAAAAATCTGTATCCACCATCATGAACTTGACAGCTTCCCAATACTTAAAGAATTTTTGATTAGATAGTAAGAAGAATAAGATTTTTTAAAATACTATGTAACAAAATGTGTCGACATCTGAAAGATTTATGTAACTCACTGAACCCATATTTTCCAAATCACCAATGCACGATGTTACAAAATTAGACACACGGATAAAAGATTCATTCAGCGGCACCTGGATGGCTCAATGCGTTAAGCCTCTACCTTCAGCTCGGGTCTTGGGATCAAGGGTCCTGGGATCAAGCCCCAAATCGGGCTCTCTGCTCAGCAGGGAGCCTGCCTCCACCACCACCCCGCCTGCCACTCTACCTACTTGTGATTTCTGTCTGTCAAATAAATAAATAAAATTAAAAAAAAAAAAAGATTCATTCAAAGTGCAGGATACGCCAATGCATTTTAATGAAACCAAATATGAAAATTTCACTGATAACGACTTCAGAGTCTTAACCTGTAAGAAACTACTCCTTATAGTCTTAGTATAGTATAAAATATCTAAAAAGGCTATTCAAATATTCCTCTCTTTTCAATTACAAATCTGCCTGCCAGATTTTCTTCATGTTCTTCAACCAAAACAACATATTATAACAGATGGAATGCAGAAGCAGCTATCAAAATCTAACAGTCTTCTACTGAGTCAGGCACTAAAGAGATTTATAAAAACATAAAGTAATACCCTTCATCCTCACTAAACTTTTGCTTTGGAAATAAAAATTAAGTTGTTTGTATTAATATGTAATATATTGTTGGTCAACAGCATTGCTGAGGCATACAACCTACAAACATTTAAAACTTAGATACCATGAAAACATTTCAACACGGCAAAACAATAATTCAAACAAACAAAAAAGACCTGTCACATATGATACCCTGGACATGAACAGCATGGCCACAAGTCTTACCCACAGAGAACTAGAAACTCAGTAATTTCCACTGCCACAATCACCAAAAAGGCCACAGACATCCTTGACAAAGGAGAGCCAGAATAAGGAGCCACAGACTCTATGACAAAGGCTATTTGGCTAAAATGTCTGGCTTTCAAGAAATGTGGGGTGGGGAATGCAGAGAAGAAAAAGTTCCAGAACCGGCAGATCAAATAACCAGGTTATATTCATCCAGCGGAGGAAAGAGAAGGGAATACCTTATTTTTGCTCTGGAGCTTACTGTGAAAAACAATTCAGCATTCACCCATTTGTTCTTCTTTTTACAAGAATGAGATATCCACACATCTACTCTCTCTGCTTTGTAAGAAGATGAGAGAAGAACCCAAAAGCTTTTTTTTATATGTCTCTTAGCTTCAACAAGCCTATGAGATAAGCAGTACAAATATTATCCCCATTTATAGATGGTGAAACTGAGTCTTGAGAATTAGGTGGAAGGACTGATATCCCTATCCTGAGTGCTCTGGGCTCTTGTTTGAAATTTCTACCACACAGTACTAGGTCACCGGTTCTGCCAGTGTGGTCCCGCATCAGCAGCTTCGATGCCTCGGGGAACTTGTTAGACATGCGACTTCTCAAGCCAACCCAGACCTACTAAATTTGAAATTCATGGGGTGAGCCCCGGCAATCTGTGTTTTACAAAGCCTTCCAGGTCATTCTGATGTATGAATGAGGGCCTAGAAACAATGACACCCCAGAACAATTGCCAGGACAATTGTGTAAATAATATGAACAACTTGCTACTCATACAATGTGAAACACCAAAAACTGAATGGTGTGAAAGACAGAAATGTACTTCTCACCGCTCTGAAGGCTTGAAGTCCAAGATCAAGGAATCAGCAGGACAGGCTTCATTCTGAGCCTTCTTCTCCTGGCTTGTATGTGACCACCATCTCATCCGTGCTCACATAACCTCTTTGTACACAGAGAGAAAAATCCTTCTCTTCCTCTTCTTACAAGGCATCGATCCTATGGGATTCAGGCCCCACCCATACCACCTCATTTAATAGTAACTATTTCCATAAGGGCCCTATTTCCAAATACAGTTACGCTGAGATTGGGGCTTCAACTTATGAATCTAGGGGGACAAGATTCGGTCCCTAACTGACTTCAGAAGGAAAACGTTCAGGCCCCATGCAAAGGCTGCTGCTGCTGGGCCAGGACCTCACCTGCAGAACCCGAGACATGGGACGGGCAGAGACAAAGATGTTTACTTGGGAAAGCAGCAACTGTCATGGGAATCCCAGCACTGACCCAAAGCAAAGGATCCAAAGCAGCTGAGAAGAACTCCCGGGGATTTCCACAGGAACACAGGAAGGAGGGAAAGTCACTTCCCACACTGGTGCCTAATGCTAACTGATAGCAGTAAACCTTCACTAAGCATTTGCTCAGTGCCAGGCCCCGTGGTAAGGCTTCCGATGTACTGGTCCATTTAATCTGCGTTACCCCCATTATGGAAATGGAAACGGAGGATTTAAAGGTTAAGTAGCCTGCCAAGGAGCCACTGCTGGGAAGAAGCAGCAAAATAATCCCCAAGACAATCTTAACCTCTACACTCTACTCAAAGGGAGAAGAGGGGGCAGGCTCCTCTCTGATCGTCCATCACGGAGAGCGGGCCCAGGCACTAGAGGCCATCCAGCACAATGGTGTAGAGAACAGCTGTTAAGGAAACACAAAAGACCAAAACACACATGGAACGACACTCGACGTCACTGATGATGAAAGCGTGCCTATCAGACTGGCAAAAGGACAATGTTCTAAGTGGGCAAGTGCAGGGAAAAATGAGCAGCTCCCACACCACCAAAAAGATTATGAAACAATGTGGCCCTTCAGGGCAATCCAGGAAAATGCACCGTGCAGAAAATTAACCCAGCCTGTGACCCCATGACAATCCTTTCTAGGAATATATCCTGAAGGAGCATGGAGACACACGTGAAGGACTAAGCTATGTGGCTGCACTGTTTTCAACTGTGAAGCCCTAAAAATGACTTAAATGTCCATCACAGGTAGACAGGCAAGTGAAGTTCCATGGTACACAATCCCACTGTTTGAGCCACCTGAAAAGATAAGGTATAGTGGGACGCCTGAGTGGCTCAATCAGTTAAGCTTCTGCCCTCTGTTCATATCATGATCCTGGAGTCCTGGGATCCAGTCCCACATCAGGCTCCTTGCTCAGCAGGGAGCCTGCTTCCCCTTCTCCCTCTGCCTGCTGCTCCCTCTACTTGTGATCGCTCTCCCTGTGACAAATAAATTTTTTAAATCTTTAAAAAAAAAAAAAAGGTACAGCTCTATGTATTGATGAAGAGATCAGCCATGGTATTCTGAAAAAAGTGAATTACATGTGTATAATACGTTTGCAGTGTGAAAACTTCTCTCCTGGGGCACCTGGGTGGCTCAGTAGGTTAAAGCATCTGCCTTTGGCTCAGGTCATGATCCCAGGGTCCTGGGATCGAGCCCCCGCATCGGGCTCTCTGCTCAGCGGGGAGCCTGCTTCCTCCTCTCTCTCTACCTGCCTCTCTGCCTACTTGTGATCTCTGTCTGACAAATAAATAAATAAAATCTTTAAAAAAGAAAGAAAGAAAAAGAAAACCTCTCTCCCACTAAAAGGCCAAGAGGAAAGCATGGGGGTTTTCATTTCCTACTTCAGACACACTACATGGTGTGAAACATTTTGGAATAAGCATCCTTATAATCAGCAGATGTTAAAGAAAAATTTTATTACAATTTTCCCCCCCAGGTCCCATGGATCCAGCTTCCATCCAAGTTCTGCTAGCTGGTAACCTCAACTGGGTTACTAATTCTCACAAAGCCCCAATTTTCTCACACAAACCACTTTGGAGCAAAAACACCTGTTGTCTGCTCTTAGCATATTTCCTCGGCTTTCCCTCACAGTGCTCACCAAGGCAGGCCAGACAACCCTGCAGACTGTGACAAGGACGTGCAGGATGGAGAGCTCCTTGAGGGTAAGGTCTGTGTGCCCTGTGCACCTCTGTTGTCTCAGGGTCCCCCAGAATGCCTCGTACAAAATACTGGTTGAGCAGTAATTCATGAACGAGATACTCTACAGCTAGCATATTTAGCCAATACTAATAATGTAAGAATGTGTCAGTCTGAGGCGGATACTTTGCTTTCAAGAGAATTTTGGGAAAAAAACATTTATGAATCCTTGAAACCCCATACACACTCCAAATATTTTAAAGGTATAAGACTGATCTAAAACAAAACAAAACAAAACAAAAAACCTGATCTACCGGGGCACCTAAGTGGCTCAGTCAGTTGAGCATCTAACTTCAGCTCAGGTCATGATCTCGGGGTCCTGGGATCAAGCCCCAAGGCAGGCTCTGCACTCAGCAGGGAAATCTGCTTCTCCGGCTGCCCATACCCCTGCCCCTACCCACACTCGTGTGTGCCCTCTCCCTCTCAAATAAATAAAATCTTTATAAATAAATAAATAAACAATCATGTAAATAAAACTGCTCTGCCTGTCTAAATGTCTTCACTGCAGAGTTTCAAAATGAAAGATGTCCGCATTTTCCACATTCCTGTTTTGAAAGTTTAAAAAATACTTCAGTCTACTCATCTGAAATTATAATTTAGACTTATCTGAATCAAAAAGAAAGTCTGTCATCTCCCAAGCTCCCCAACCCCTGGGTGACAATTTCTTTCCCACCTCCCAACAGTGAGAGGCATTTACCTGAGTGCAGAGCGCATGCCGCTACACACGGACACACACCCGGACTTAACTCTGCCAACTACAGTGCACTCCCCTGGACCTCCTCACCCCTGCATTGCTGAGCTTTAATACAGAACCAGTGGAGCACCAGGGGCTCCGAGAGCAAAGTACTGGTGAAGAAGCTGGGCCTTCCTGGGCTACTTCAAAGGGCCCATCTATATCTAGACCACAGGAACCCCCTCTCTCTAGACAAACAAAATGCACAGTGAAACAACAAATGTCACATAATCTTGAGTTCTCAAAAAAACCCTATACAAAGGTACAGCCAAGTCTAGTAACTATCCAAGGCATTTACATCATAACCAAAAGTAATTAAATAAAAACACTGCGGTAATATATTTTCCTTCATTTTCAAGCAGATACATCACCATACTTCTAACTTAACAATAAACTGAGGTTATGAATGGAATTCTAATAATTTGCTTTTCAAGACAGAAGGCAGCACCTTCACCAAATGACCGAACAAAGCAACACCAGTAAACAGGACGAAGAGACTTCATGTGCTCTGGTGTGGCACCCTGAGGAAAGACACACGATCGCCCATGCATTACTCTGGCCAAAAAAGGCTTAACCTAATTCTAAAGAGGAGGGAAAAAATCTAATTTGCTAATTAGGTTACTATTTTGGCCACCTCAAAGAGAAGTCTAATTTCTTTTTTTTTTTTTTTTAAGATTTTATTTGTTTATTTGACAGACAGAGATCACAAGTAGGCAGAGAGAGAAGGGGAAACAGGCTCCCCGCTGAGCCAAGAGCCAGATGCGGGGCTCGATCCCAGGACTCTGCAATCATGACCTGAGTGGAAGGCAGAGGCTTAACCCACTGAGCCACCCAGGCGCCCTGAGATGTCTAATTTCTGAAAGCCACTACAGTATAACAATATTTGCTATCTTTCATCAAGCTTTGTCTGTTATACTCATGCCAAAAACTATTTTACAAAGAAGCAAACCAATGATATTTTCCCTCAAATGTATAACTTCCGTATACTTGCATCCACCACGTATGTCCTGACCACCTGCCATGGGTCAGATACTGTTCTAGGCTCTGGGGAAGCATCAGTAAACATCACAGACAACAAATCTCCCCTTCATGGAGCTCAAGTGCATTTTAGTGACAACAGACTCGAACAGAGTAAGTCAAATACAGTTAAATAAGTAAAAGGCAAAACAAGCCTCCCAGGGAAAAGGGCTCTGAGGATGTGAAGGAGCTGAGGAGGAGAAGGAAGCCACACGGGCAGAGGACTGCTCCCAGACAGGGAGCCGGGTGCAGAGACCACCAGGTAGGCCTGCACCTGCAGATCCTGTAGGTCCCACGGGCCCATGAACCCGCCGGAATGTCCCCAGGGGAAGTCACTGCACAGGGTGCGGCAAGGAGGAAGGTGAGGCCCGGGGCACTTTCAGAGGAGGGGCCGGTCTGACTCAGGCTCAGCCACCGGCTCTGCTGGAAACAGTCGGCCGGAGCCAGGAGCAGACAGCGGACCCGTGAGGGAGCCGTGTGCCAGCAGTTAGACACAGCCACTGCGGCAGGGGGTAGAGGAGACGCACAGACTTCCGAGGGAGAGCCGACAGGAGCTAAGGACGAATCGGAGGCAGTATGTCAAAGAAAGAGAGGAGTCAAAGAGAACTCCAAGGCTCCCACGAAGCCCTCAGTGCCATAAAGGTCAGGAAGGCAGAGCTGGCGGAACGGATCTCATGTCACCATGCCCTTTCCCCCTGCACCGCAGTCCGGTAAAGGAAGCCGTGCAGGGCTAATGTTCCCACCTTTTATAAACGCAGGAATGAGGCCTGAACAGGTGTTCTGTCCATATATAGGAGTACTGGAAACAAAACAGAACCCGAGATTTCCTTCCCATGTTTAGGGTTTCCATTATAACTGGCTTTTTGTTTCCCTTTTTTTTTTTTTTTTTTTTTGGAAGAATGTTACCATATACAGAATATTCAGAAAACGGAGAAGCCTTGTTCTGGGACATTTCAATGGCTGCCAGTACCCACGAACACACTAACATGAACGCTTCTGCAGCCAGAGGTCAGAAGGTGCCCTGGACCAAACCGTCAGGCATCTGTAGGGCTGTCTGTAAGCTGACAAGCTCCTTGATGTAGCTGGGCCCCAGCTGGTTCTATAAGGAATATATACAACAAGAAGAACAGCAGTGGCTCACCCGTCTGCTGTTTTAATTGAAATTTAATCGAAAATGCACCCCAAAGTTTAGCCCCCTGTGATTAGCTATCTACCTGGATCTCTTTAAGGAGGCAAATCCATGTCAGTGTTACAGCTGCTTAACATCACCTATAAAACCCTCATGTCTCTCTCCAATCACATGTCTCGTGGATCATAGGAACACTGAATTTAGCTACCCTATAAACTCACAGAACAATGGTTTCCGCCCGACTATTCCTCTGACTCTTCCGTCACTGCCAAGATTCCTCCTCCTTGCCCACTGAGCCATGAGCAGCCGCAGTGGCCCCCGACCACCCTTACCAGCTAAGTTCCTTCCATTCATTCAGTCATTCCCTGAGCACGTCTCCGATGAGAGCCAAGCCCGTCTGAAGCACTCAGATTTCCGCTTCCCCACCAGCAGACATGGAACACGAACTCCAAGTGGGATTAAGGCAATGAAAGCAGAACGGGTGTCTGAGGCCGAGGGACAGGGGCCTAACCAGGCCTCCAGCTGGGCAGGAACCAGCCAGAGGAGGGGAGATGGGTGGGAGTGGCTGGTATGCACGGGGCAGAGGGGGACAGGATACTTAAGGAGGCAGTGCGCCAACCAGAATGGCCAGGGAGCAAGTCCGGGAGGCCCAACGGGCAAGAGCACCTTCGAAACCACGTCAAAACTCCTGGCCTGCACGAAGGCAATGAGAAGTCGACACAGGGTATTAAGGGGAGAACTGAAAAGATCAGGCTTGGGGGGGGGGGGGGGCGCAAGTCATTTTAATTACAATGTGATGCTTTTTCCCTGATTTCCTGCAGCATGTCTGTCGGTTTAGCCCACACAACAGCAGCTCTAGAAGAGCTCCTCATCAGCTCCCGCCCCTCCTTCAAAGCTTCTGGCCTCCAGACACGCACAACACTGACACCCTGTAGAGAATGATGCCTTTGCAAATAAAACAATGTTTTGATCCTGTCGTTCTCATCTCAGAGCTGTGACTGCTCCTGAAATCACACTAAGCCTACTGATCCTAACCATACAGTAACCGCCCATCACCCACTATACTCTAATAAAGAAAACATGCTTACAAGCCACTCCTCAAAATACAACACTGCTTCTAAATTAAAACAAAAATTTCCTTAAAATGTTCACACAAGGGGCACCTGGGTGGCTTAGTCGGTTAATCATCTGCTTTCAGCTCAGGTCATGATCCTGGGGTCCTGGGACCCTTTCCCACATCAGGCTCTCTGCTCAGCCCGGAGCCTACTTCTCCCTCTACCTCTGCCTGCGGCTCTACCTACTTGTGCGCTCTCTCTCTCTCTCTCTCTAGCAAATAAATAAATAAAATCTTTTTTTAAAAAAGTTCACACAAGCTTCTACAGCAACTTAATTTGGAAGGAATTCTTTCCTTTCAGTGATACATATTGAAAGTTTTTTTAAATATTTTTTTAAAGATTTTCTTTACTTATTTTACAGGGAGATACAGAGACCAAGAAAGCGGGAAGAGAGGGGTGGATCTCAAGCAGATTCCCCACTGAGCATGGAGTCTGACTTGGGGATCAATCTCAGGACCCTGAGATCAAGACCTGAGCTGAAATCAAGAGTTGGACTCTTAACCAACTGAACCACCCAGGCACCGCCATACCAAAATATTTTTTTAAAAGATTTTATTTATTTATTTGACAGAAATCATAAATGGGCAAAGAGGCAGGTAGGTGGTAGGGGAAGCAGGCTTCCTGTGGAGCAGAGGGCCCGATGCGCGGCTCGATCCGAGGACGCAGGGACCGTGACCCGAGCTGAAGGCAGAGGCTTTACCCCACGGAGCCACCCAGGCGCCCCCAAAATATTTTAAAATGAAATAATATGCCGCCTAAGATTTCTTCTAAATTAAACAGAATGTGGCAGGAGCTGGCAGAGGCGGGAATGGAGCACATCGGGCTGGGACGGTGCTTCCACTATTCTGTCTCCTTCTGTGTGGTGGAAAGGTTCTACTGCTTGGGCCTCCAAGTATTCAGACTCAACAGAAAGTCCTCTTCCTCTGTTCTGTTACTTTTCCCTATGAAAGATGATGTTGCTTAGAATGACACCAAATGCAACCCTCAAAAATCAAGCTGTAGCAATCTGTCAATAAGCACTTCAAAAGAGAAAACTGCAATTTTAGAGCAAAGAGCTCAATGAAGCATTTGGACTTTTTTTTAAAAAACAGTCATGCCTAAATATCTTCCTTCCACCAAAACTAGTTTAGGCCCACAGTTCTTAGCAATATGGATTTATAAAGCTGCAAATAATTTGGAAATGGAATAGATCCATTTCCAAGTCACCGTCTTACATCAACTTTTATGTCTTTTACTTCATTTGAAACTCCCAACTCTGTGTATGAAAAATGGTCACTAAGCATGAATTGGCTTATAGAATCATTGACTTTTGTGGCTGGAAAGGACATTCAAGGCTCCCTGGTCAACCAGCTGTTTGATGTTTTGTTTTCAGATTAACATGCGTTGTAACCTGATAAGTGTTAGTGGGTGACTGGACGCTGCACACCACAGACACTACCCCACAGCAGAATATGTGAAGTGTCAGGAAAACCTGCCTGGTCCACAATGGTGGATCAATTATTCGTGCCTTCCTAGTATCTCTAAATAATTATCACTCTAGGAAATAAAATAACCCTAATATCTCTACGTCATGTTAGAGTTTCTATGGTAGGCAATTACAGGCTACAAAAAATGTTGTGCTCAACACCTTCCGAATAGCATACTTTACCATCCTGTGTTCAGTTTGTTGGAGCATTCCCACAATTAGTGTGAGGAATAACACCATTTACTCCTCGCTCAACATTTAAAGTCAAAGTCATCAAGTAACGGAAGATTTCATTACCACCCTGTACTGACAGAGACCAATATTAATTATTATTTGAATTAACCTCTGAGCCATGGTTTTCATCAGTACTCAGAAAAGACAGGGACAATTTCTAATTACATGCCACCCTCATTATAAGTCATGAGGCCACAAAGCTCTATCTGATGAGGCTGCCACCCTTTGCCTTGAAACTGCTTTGGACTTCCATTCCTGAACATTCTCATCTCATTCACACAGAAACGGAACTTGGCACTCAGAGATGCTTTCCCCAGGAGCTACCACATTTTTCCTTTAAAATTGTGATGGAGGACTATACTTAAATCTATTAGCAAAGGTCCTTAATACAAGGTAAACATTGTTAACACTTAACTCAAACACGAGTTTTGTTTCTCTTCCACCACCAACGCTAATCTCATTCTCCAAAGACAATCGACTCAACCATCTCTTTCGTGTCATTTCCTGCCCTTTTGTTCACATGGACATGTGTCTGCACCCATCAGGTATTTCAGGCGGGAATTTAGGAGGTGAACCTGATGGCTGTCCCTCATCTGGAAGCATTCCTCAGTGAAGTTTTGGTGCTGCCCCCTGCCAACCATACTGCCCTGTTAGGTACACGTTTCATTCTGTGTACCTCACAGAATATATGTATATGTATGTGTATCTGTGATACACATATCCACATTTAAAATATCTCAAGATAAAAGATTTACGTGTGGAACTACAGGATTCTTTAAATGTCAAGAGGAATGGAGAGCAGATAAAAACAGATCTATGGTCTCAACGAAAGAATACACTGAGTTTCTGAATTTTGTTTAGAACTGATTCTAAACTTGACAAAATCACTGGTACAGCCACTGTGAAAAACAGTATGAGGTTCCTCAAAAAATTAAAAAAAGAAATGCCATGATCCAGAATTCCACTCTTATTTACCCAAAGAAAATGAAAACACTAATTCAAAAAGGTATACACCCCTATGATTACTGCAGATTATTTACGACAGCTGAGAGACGCGACCCAAGTGTCCATCAAAGGACAAATGGTTAAAGATGGGGTATGTGTATATGTACATATGTACACACACACACACACACACACACACAGGCACTGGAACATCACTTCACCATAAAAAATTGAGATCTTAGGGTGCCTGGCTGGCTCAGTTGGTTAAGCATCTGACTCTTGATTCTGGCTCAGGTCATGATCTCAGGGTGGTGAGATCAAGCCCCACATCAACTCTGCACTCAATGGGAAGTCTGTTTAGGATTCTCTCTTGTGCTCCTTCTGTCCCTTCCCCCTCCATACTCAAATCTTAAAAAAAAAAAATGATGAGCTCTTGCCATTTTAACAACAGGAATGGACCTAGACATGCATGACAATGACAACACACATTTTACTTATGCTAAGTAAAATAAGTCAGAGAAAAATACTGTGATTTCCCTTATATGTGATATCTAAAAAACAAAACAAAAAACACAAACAGACTCATAAATACAGAGATAAACTGACAGTTGCCAGAGGGGAGGGTGGGTGATTGGGGACGGGCAAAGTGGGTGAAGTGGAGTGGGAAATACCAGGCTTCCAATTATAGAATGAGTAAGTCACGGAGCACCTGGGTGGCTCAGTGGGTTAAATCTCTGCCTTTGACTGAGGTTATGATCTCAGGGTCTTGGGACTGAGCCTTGCATGGGGTTCCCTGCTTAGTGGGGAGCCTGCTTCTCTCTCGCCTCTGCCCCTCCGCACTCCTGTTCTCACACATGCACTCTCTTTCTCTCTCTCTCAAATAAATAAATAAAATCCTTTAAAAGGGTGGAGGGGTGTCTGGATGGCTCAGTTCATTAAGCATCTGCCTTCAGCTCAGATCATGATCTCACAGTCTTGGGATCAAGCCCCTGATCGGGCTCTCTGCTTGCCTAGGAGCCTGCTTCTCCCTCTCCCTCTGCCCGCTGCTCCCTCTGCCTGTGCACACACACTCTCTCTCTCTGTCAAATAAATAAAATCTTTCAAAGAATGAAAAGGAGAATGAGTAAGTCACAGGGATGATCACAGCACCGGGAACACAGTCAGTGGTGCTGGAATAGTGTTACACGGTGACAGAGGGCAGCCACACTTGTGCAGAGCCCCGCACAGTTATAAACTTGTCTAATCACTGTGCTGTACACCTGAAACTAAGAAAACGTCACATGTCAACTATACCTCGATTTAAAAAAAAAATAAAACTAAGATCAGGAAAAAAAGAAATTCGGCAAAATCAACTGTATGCTAGAACGATAACATACCAACTTTAGTACGGTTGGTACAGTGAAGAAGGAGAAGATGTTTTCCACAAGACAGAGAGAAAAGGGCTAACCTGATGCATTCTGAGTACAAGTGACCCACTTCCTGGCTAGCCACATGGCAGTCACAGCATCCATCCTCTACGCGATCAGTGCTTCAAGGACGAACGCTGTGTTACTGAAAAGAGCACTGCTGTGAGGACCATCATCAGTAAGACAAAGACAGATTTTAAAAATTAAAAGTCTACACAATAGTTATCATGAGTTAAAAACAGGTAATTCGAGGGTGCCTGGGTGGCTCAGTTGGTTGAGCGACTGCCTTCGGCTCTCAGGTCATGATCCCGGACATCCACCATCGAGTCCCGCATCGGGCTCCCAGCTCCTTGGGGAGTCGGCTTCTCCCTCTGACCTTCTCTCTCATGCTCTTTCTCACTCATTCTCTCTCAAATAAATAAATAAAATCTTAAAAAAAAAAATATTTCTTTCAAGGATCCTACCCTCCCACTCCCCATTTTATCAACATAAGAGAAGCTTTCATACAAACAAGATGTACAGAAGAAACTGGCATCTGGAGAATTCTTTCCTAAAAACTAAAAGTGAACTTCTGTAATCACCTGAAAAACAACTACCATAAACTAAGGAGATTAAAACCTGAGATTTAAAACCATCTCCAAAACTATACCAAGTTAAATTTCTGAATCTCCAGTCTTAAATACCTCACTACTAATAACAAATTACAATACTTGATTGAATTTATACAAATTATTACTGTAAGACACCTTTAAACTCCTCTGTAAGAAATCACTTATCTTTAAATATCAATTTCTATTATCATCTCTAATAAGAGATAAAAATTGCAACTAAAGTTTCCCTTCACCCTTACAGTCTATTTAAAAACCTAAACGTATATAGGATGTGAGGGATACTGCGCTAGGTCCTAGGAATAAAAAGTTACAAATACAATGTGATTTAGCACTATAATAATTTAGTTACAAGGTAACAGCTTTCACTTAAGAGTTTTTATTTAATCTTCAATTAAACCAAAACCTACTTCAATTAAACCCATAAACCTACTCTTTTAGGCTCTTTGCTGGCTTCTACGGGGATACAAAAATAACAATAAGCTTCAGTGATTCTTATATTATATTTACCTTCCCTACTTCCTCTATCTAACCTTACTAAATTCTAGCCAAGCATTCACAGGATTCCCTCCTTTAAGGGACTCTGCCTTTTTTTCAAGTTAATCAAAATATTGCAAGCTTTACATAAGCACTTTGGTTACTTATTAGAGAATGTAGGGGCGCCTGTGTGGCTCAGTTCTTAAGCATCTGCCTTTGGCTCAGGTCATGATCCCAGGGTCCTGGGATTGAGCCCTGCATCGGGCTCCTTGCTCAGCGGGAAGCCTGCCTCCCCCTCTCCCATTCCCCCTGCTTATGTTCCCTCTCTCATTGTGTCTCTGTCAAATAAATAAATAAAATCTTAAAAAAAAAAAAAAAGAATGTACATCTACCTATTTTAGAAATCAGAACTTAACCATTAACAAGAATAATCAGGAAAATATTAGTAAAAACAAAACAACAACAACAACAAAAAAATATATATATATATAAAGTAACCCTAGATGCCTTCAAAGAACTCCTAACACAGGAGAAAACAGCACTGTACAGTGATACCGTTTTAGAAATTCGGCAAAAGCAGCATGCTACAGGCAGAGACGGAGCGCCGAGGACAGAGTACCGAATCCTCCTACAGAGGTAAAGGGCTGAGAACTCTTCCACGGACACTCAAGTGATGCAAGGGCAAGGTGTGGCCATGTTTACCTCTGCACCTCACTTGTGTTTACCTGTTTACTGACCGAATCATCTACAAGGAGACATGTACCCCAAATAACTAGAAACAGAAGACAATGTGAGATAGGGAAGTTACATTCAGCTGAAAATAATGTCTGCACAAAATGTCTTTACAGAACTGGCAGGCAAGCAGGATTCTGACAGGCAAAAATGGGTCTAAGCGGACAAAAAGGCATTTGAAACAGGGTCAGCAAGAGTAAAGAAACTGAAGAGGGAACTACTGTGTGTTTAGGGGCCACGAGTAATCCAGCTAAAGCCTGATGGCGGGACCCATTTTAAGAGGCAGTACTATGGCTAGAAAGTCAGACTGGTGTTAAGAATGGAAGGCCGGACAGGGACAAGCAGGCAACTTGGTTTTCAAGGGGGAAACACAATGAAGGGTGTGCAGAGTGTGACACGGGGAGATGTGGGCTGTGGGGCGGCTTCTGCCCGGCACAGGTAGAGGAGTCACAGGAGAAGTAGCTGCCAGAGTCCAGCAGAGACGGCCAAGAGACCTGAAATGTGGGCAGGATCTGAGAGACCACACTGAGGAGACGGAATGGACAAACCTGGACAACATTCTGGATATGGAAAGAGAGAGAGTCAAAGCAGAAGAAAGTGAAATGGAGACAGTACTTGTGGGTGACCGGAAAGCACGATGTGGTTTTGAAGGTGTGATACCCGAAAGCACAGGCCAGTGTCCTCCATCCTTCCAGGGCTCCCTTTGACTATAAAATAAAACCAGCCTCATTCAAAAAGCCCTCTTTACGCTAATCTTCACACCTCCTCTATTTCACCAGATAAAATTCCTCCCAGTTCCTTATACAAAGCTTTATTGCTTTTCCCACATGACTTTCCTCCCTCCTTTCCAACACCCTTTCTTTAAATGCTGCACAAGGGGCACCTGAGTGGCTCAGTCGATTAAGCATCTGCCTTCAGCTCAGGTCATGATCCCAGGTCATAGGATAGAGACCTGCACTGGGCTCTGTGCTCACCGGGTGCCTGCTTCTCCCTCCCCCTGCTTAAGCGCACGAGCTCTCGCTCTATCGCTCTCTCTGTGTCAAATAAATAAATAAATAAATTTTAAAAAATAAACTCTGCACAAAAGCCATTTCCTCCAGAGAGTCTCTGCAACACTTTCACTGGCCAAATACTACCAACATTTAAGGTCTGAACCCTTAGTGTCTGACTCAACTGTGAGTTTGCATGTACCCAGCCCGCTTTGCCATAGCATTCTGGTGATATGTGCTGGGTGAGTTACCAACAGCTACCCAATTCTGAAAATCAATGCCTCATAATTAAAACCCCTTAAAGTAAACTCTTAGAGAATGATAACTTGTAAACTTTTTCCATTGATCCAATCCATTAATCAGTAATTGAGACATCTGTTTCACTGTAAGATTGTATCAACGTTATACCATTTGATGGGGGAACAAGTGTAGGACATAAGAGTAAGACAGTAAATTATAATCTTTAAATTTAACTGCGCTAGGGCAGAGTCACTTAGGAGGAAAGCAGTCAAATTCCTTTCCATAGAGGGAGCTGCCCGTCAGGGAAGACTATGGAATGCACAGACACAATATTTTAGTTGAAATCACTATTAATAAATTTAGTTTTGTCAACATCTGCATTGTTTCAGCTTCTGTAGATGCAGAAATAAACAGATTCCAAGATACTAGCATCAAAAAGTTTTATTAATAATCCATTTTTATACCACAGGTTGAGTTCCTATGCAAAATCCTGATATTAACATGCATGTTTAAAGATCTCTGTAGATTAGCAAGCAGTGTTAAAAGTACTTCCTTCTTCTTATTGAAAATTAACACAAAATGACTTTTTTTTTAAAGATTTTATTTATTTATTTATTTGACAGAGAGAGATCACAAGTAGGCAGAGAAGCAGGCAGAGAGAGAGAGAGAGGAGGAAGCAGGCTCCTGGCTAAGCAGAGAGCCCGATGCGGGGCGAGATCCCTGGACTCTGGGATCATGACCTGAGCCGAAGGCAGAGGCTTTAACCCACTAAGCCACCCAGGTGCCCCCAAAATGACATTTTTAAATGGCAAAATATTTTAACCAATAGATTTAAACTTAAGTCACCAAATCATAGCTAAATTACATTATTTTTGTCCTCATAATTTGAAGTCCAATGTGTTACTCTCTGATTTATCTTTTAATGTCTTACAACTCTAATTCCCATTTTTCATTATGCCAATCCAACAACTGGTGCAAGATCCTCTATTAACGAGAAGTTCCATAACATGCAATTACATAACAACGGGTCTAGTGTCATCCTTTGTTTTTTCATCACCTACAATGTCCAGATACTGCTTTGTTTTTAGATTTTATTTATTTATTTGAGAGACAGATAGAAATAGAGATAGCGAGGGAGCACAAGTAGGGAGAAGAGGGAGAGGCAGACCCTCCACTGAGTAGGGAGCGCGATACAGGACTCATGGATGCCAGGACCCCGGGATTCTGACCTGAGCCCAAGGCAGATGCTTAACCAACTGCATCCCATCCAGACACTGTTTAAACATGTGTTCTATTTAGCATGTTTTTCTCTTTAATTATAGTGAAATTCTATCCAAGCACAAAAATATTGGTTGGTATCATAAAATTTGCTATTTCACCAGGGTTTAAAAATATTAAGTACTATAAAAACAGACCATGCTAAATTATTCCTAACTGCTTCCTAAATGTTGCCAACTTAAGCAATTCATAATGGCTCAACCACCTAATACAAATTCAAATTTTCACCATTTTATTTTTTTTAAGATTTTTATTTATTTTAGAGAAAGAGAGGGAGACAGCGCACATGCAGGTGGGGGAGGAGCAGAGGGAGAGAATCCCACTGAGCATGGAGCCTGCCCCAGCAAACCCATGAGATCACAACCTGAGCTGAAATCATGAGTTGGACACAACCAGCTGAGCCACCTGGGAACCTCAAATTTTCACCATTTTAAATAATTTTGTACAACCATGATTCAAAAACAAAACATTATTCAGAAAACTTGCTACCTCAGCCAACAGCAATTGGATTAAATGTACATAATCACTAGTGCATAAAAGGGGCTGTGTGTGTGTATTAGATATGTTGGGATATGCAGAACTGCAAAGCCAGGGTCCACTAAAGAAAAACGTTAACTCACCCTGTCAGGATGCTCCTGGTGAAAAGGCATTTGACTCTGTTTTGGAGCCATGAGGACCAGACTCAAGTATGTGGCTTTCAGTTAAAAAAAAAAAAAAAAAAGTTTCTTTTTCTATAAAATGCCATATAGGTTATAGTGCCAGTGTGTGTTAAAGTAAGCAATAAAACACAGTACAGGTGTAATTCATTACATAATGTTGACCAAAACATATGGGTTGAAGTAAAGAACCATTACTCCATGTAGCTAGCTTTCCTCCCTGTTTTCTCTTCAGCATGTGTCACCATTATTCCTGTACTTTGTATCTAAATCTCCAAGAGTAGATGGTGTGCATTTCTCTAAAGTCCAGGCATCCAACTATTAGCAAGAGTCCTGCCATTTTTACCCTCTGAGATTTACTCACGGATACTTTATCATAAGGTAAATTACTAATATTCAGAATGTAGTTAGGAATAATGGAGCATGGCACATGTTTCCCACATTTAGTATTTTTGAAAACTGGATAAAATAGTGAGTTCTTTCATGTGTAATTTCATACTGAACCCCAAGTAACAAGTCTAAATCTTCAATGAGTCCAACTTTTCAACAAAACCCAACAACTAAGTATCTACCAACCTAGCGCAATGAAAGAAACAAACGTATTTACACATACAACCCATTTTGTCCTCAGTGAATGTATACTCTGTTTAAAGGGGCAAGGCATAAATAAGTAACCTCACTTCCATTCTGCAACAGGGAAAATAAGAGCCCTTCGAAGTTTAAATACGCTCCCTAACACCAGTACCCATCCAGTGTTCCTGCCTTCCTGTTACCACAGAGCAGCCATGGTCCCTCTCTCTACCTTTGGGTTCTATCCCTGCTCGCTCTCTCTCTCTCTCTCTCTCTCTCTTTTTCTCTCTCTCTCCTACTCCACCAGCTATCCTCTGCTCTCCCACAAAGTCCGACATATCCATCTCTCTGGTGTACCCTTTCCCACTTGCTTCTATATACTTTAGTTTCTGCCATTTGGTTAAAAAAAGACAAAAGACAAAAGACAAATCCCACCTGATGTGGAGGAGAAAACAGAAAAAGCTGGTGAGCGGGCCTGCTGGTGATGGCCAGGGGCTGCCACAGTCAGCTGTGTGACTGCAGAGTCCTTTCGCTACATCAGAGGCTGGGGGAAGCAAGAGGGCATGAAAATCCAGGCAATACTCCACTAGCCAAGCCGTCTGCCTTAGAGAAAGGGCATCTCTCATGAGATTGCGTAGGTGCCCTATGAGTGAGGGCCAGCCCCATGAATAGAGTCACCCAGCAAGCCACTTAAGCAAACCAGAAACCCAGAAATCACCCAGGACACCCTCTTTCTTCTCCACCTCCCCACATCCAATCTATTTCCAAACCACATTGATTTTACCTGCTACATCACTCTCAGCCCCATCTGTCTCTGTCCATATTGCCCCACGAACACCACATTAGATCACTGTTACCTCTCCCGAGACTAGGTAGCAGTCCTCCCCGGCCATCTCCAGCCCCTGTCTGAGTGCCAAGCACAATCACAGTACCTGTTCCCCACCGTTCCTATGGTACATCAAGCTCTCCCCAGTTCAGCCGCTGAGCCTACAGGCAGGAAGACCAGAGCTCAGGCTTACCCTCCTCAGGTAAGTCAGTCCTTCACAGCTAAGTTAAAGGCCTTGTCACCTACACCATAGCTCCTCTTGAAAAACAAACAAACAAACAAACAAAATAAGTGTTAACAGCTGCACCTTTACACATCTGTGTGATTACCTGATTAACATCCATCTATCCCACTAGCCTTGGGCACCTGGCAGAGGTTGGCCCACCTCTATATCCAACACTCAACGTGGTACCCATCCCACAAACATTCATAATTACTTTTTTGGATCAGCAAATAAACATGAAACAACTAATTCTATAGCTAACACCGCAGGAAGGGTGAGATAAAACTCACGATCAAGAGCATAAGCACTGAGGAAACTCAAGGGAGAAATTTTTCTACAACTGGATTTAATAAGTCAAGACAAAGCGGGGGGCAGGGAGAACATCCAGTTAACAAGGCCCTAGGACTGGGCACAGTTCAGAGAAGGGCATAAGAGGAGGTCATGCTACAGAGGCAAGGGAGAGCTAGGACAAAAGGGACGATGGGAGCGGAGGGTCTTGAAAGAGTAAGTAAACATTTGACACTGTAGATCCAAGAGCTGAGACATGCTTAAACCAAGATTAATTTGGCAGACTGAAGTCTGATCCAGAAAGGAGCCGTAAGTGTTTCAGGAACCAGGCAGAACAACAGAATGGACTCACAGTAACTGGCTGATTGCAGGGAATGTGGGTGGTTTGGAAGACTGAAGTCTGAAGAAGCTGTCTAAGATGGCACCAGGACAGCAGGGCTGCTGGTGGAACAGCCCTTCCAGGAAGGGTGGAACAACACAGTATTCAGTTCACACTGAAAGACAGGGATGTAATATTAATGTTATGATGGGAGCTGAAGCAGTGGTTCCAGTCACAGAGCATTAGGAATCTATCTTCTTCCCTGGCAGGGGTGGGGGGGGGGGGCATGTTAGAGTAGAGACAGTAATTTCTTCTGATAGAGCTGAAACTAAATAGGATTTTAAGAATTTACCTAAAACAGCTTCTAAGGCTTAAGTACTATAATGGGGAAAATGAAAGTACAAACAGCCTTCTTTTCTTGTTTTGTTTTCTTCTGTTTTCCTATCTTGACCAATGAGAGGAAGAGAAACGATGAGATTCTAACACCTTCTCCCCACGTCCCTCCATTTCAGCACTATCACTGGTCAACTGGCCAAAGATATTTCATGCAAGAATTAAGGTTATGGGGGCGCCTGGGTGGCTCAGTTGTTAAGTGTCTGCCTTTGGCTCAGGTCATGATCCCAGGGTCCTGGGATTGATCCCCACATCAAGGGCTTCTCCCTCTTCCACTCCCTCTGTTTGTGTTCCGCCTCTTGCTGTCTCTCTGTCTCTGTCAAATAAATAAATAAAATCTTAAAAAAAAAAAAAAAGGAATTAAGACTGCACATTCACTGTGGAAGCCAGTTGCAGTGATGGCCCCAGTCCGTTCACACCTCCCTAGAGTAGACCCTCCCTCACTGCCTGGCCAAGTGAGCAAACAACTGAGACTCACTGGGAGACTCTAGATCTCAGACTACAGGCTAATTCCTTGTCACTTTCACATTCCTGTTACCAGCAACTGAAATGCTTGGATAGAAAACGGATTAGTAGAAGAGATTCTGTTTTTAAGTTCACAACTAAAACCATAGTCTCCACCTTCTCAGGAGCTTGTTGCTAGGAGGTCTTGACATAAAAAGCTTTACTTAGTGGACTAAATAGATTCCAGTTGTTCTCTGAAGTTGGAATAGATGGTTTCATTGAGGAGGAAACCAAAGTAAGAGCTGCAAGAGGCGAGGTGTGATACGGACGCAGTAACTATTCACCGACATAGAAATCAGTAGGGACACCTAGGCTAAAACAAGTGCAATATTCATAAGAAGAGAATCCTGTATTTTCCCAATTATACACCACATGTGGGAAATCACCACTAAAGCAAGGGGGGAGTAACTAACATTTAGTAAGTGCTCACTACAAACCAAGTTCTGTGCTAGGTGCTTTACACACCACACACACACACACACACGCACCCCCACCGTCCTCACAAATACCCCTTAAGTATTATCTGCCCCTCTTCCCTATTTTGTAGATGAGGAAAATGACATCAAAGCAATTAAGTAATTCTCCAAAATACAAAACTAGTGAGTAGTGGAGCTGGTTTTTCCTCATCTTGTCCCACCTCAGAAACTGGCACCGCAGGAAAGAAAGCAGAGATCCTCACTCCTCACCAACCACGCACAGCTATACCAGAGGCTTAAGGATTTGCACAAGAGGCAGAAAACAACCCTACACAGCAAAGTAAACATCCTTTACAGAGAAACCAAACAAGTCACAGTGGTGATCGGCGTCTCCTCCCATAAAGAGTGGGGGACAACTGGCTTTTCAACATCCCCAGGAAGGTTAAAAATACCTTCTAAGTTCATTTGGAGCTGTCGCTAAATCAAATACCTCTCAAACGAGCAGTTTCCTTCTCATGTGAACCCAGTTTTCCAAATAAAATTCATTCTTTAAAGATTTTATTTACCTGGTACAAGGTGTCTCCGAGACAGAACCCGTACTAAGAAATCACCCCCGTCGTACCATGCAGACAGCTACACAAAAGAAGGAACGACGCTATGACCCGACAGCCCACAATGGGACAACTGCACATGTGGCACAGCCGCAGGATCATCTTGGGGTGATGACCTCCCCCTCCGCTGTAACTAGGAAGTCCTTCTCTTCCCAAACAAATGCCCAAATGTGAGCACGCACAAAACAGGAGGGAAAACAACCCACTGCACCATGAGGGCTTTGCTTACTTGGAACCATCAGAGGCAGAGTCCTCAGACAGGCACAGACCGCACGGCTCTCTACAGGTGAACGGACCCGTGTGACTGGGAAGACTGGCTCTCTGGGCTGGGATCTCTCCCACCATGACGGCCTTTCACTGAGGCCTGGGTGGGCACTCAGGTCTTCACGCCCCCGAAGACACTGGACACCAGCGGTTCCCCCCCACACAGTCACTAAGCCAGAGCTGCTGTTCATGAAGACGTGTTTGCCGTGACTCTCATTTCAGTTGACCTTGTCTGCTGACCTGATCCAAATGCCCCCATCACAGGAGAGATCCCGCAGCACCTCCAGTTTACATCTGCGTACACACGTGTGCTCACTTTCCACCAAAGTTATGTTCTAGCTCAAATACACCTTACTCACAAACCTCACTCAGCACAAGATTCAGATGAGCATATTGTTCTTATCTGTGAAACCAGCCCACCGTTTCTGGAAAGCATCACCTTCGGAGGCAATGACAGACCCGCCAGAGCTGCGACCCCATCGCCCATCGTCATCGTGCCCGTGGCTGCGCTTAGCGGCGCGCGCCAGGCACTGGTCTCACTTCAGAAACTGAGCCTGGAGGATTTCAGTAGCTTTCCCAAGGTCACGTGGTACAGTGTGCCGTCTAAATTAGAACCAGGTTCCCACTCCAGTATCCATGCTCCTAACTCTTAGGTTATACTGCCTCCAATGGCTACTGACAGCAGCTAGAGACTTTGCAAACTCCCTCACATGCACAGACCTTTGAGTTGGTTTCAACGGCCACCCAGTCAGCACCTCAGCTGACTGTATTTTTAAATTTCTACAACTACTTAGTCACTGGCTGTGCCACCGGCTCATCGTCTTAGCCCAAACACAGTCAACTCCTAATCCTGTGGTTCTGATTCCTTTGGGTTTAGTGCTGTCTTCATCTAGTTTGGGTTAAGACAGATTCATGGAACGTTGGCTTTCATCAGGTCAATATCTCGTCTCAGCACAGCAACTAATAAAAAGACCTGCTAGATAATGTGTACCTACATCAGAACACCACTGGCTGTTGCACTTACTCTAAGGTAGTAATAAGCTTTTAGAGACATCCTAGACCTAATCCGTGAAGGTAAAAAGCTGCTAGCATGGCTGGAAAGACCTAAGGCAAGCAATCACCAAGTATCAATTCAGTATTTAGTTTTATCCCTCATGATCTTTTGAAATTTGACTGTTTAGAATCTAAAATATTTCCATAGAAACAATCTCTAGCTATGAAACAGCAAACAAGAAGGGGAGGAGACACACACACACTTGACCTAACCCAGGAGGCAGCAGAGAGGGTGGCCTGTGACGGGTGACGCTAGAAGTCAGTGGAGCACGAGGCTGAAGAGGAGATGAAAGTTAATTCAACTGTAAGCTCCTTAAAGTTTTGCCCCATTTCTTAACTCGAGTTTTCTATGCCCTCCCCACCCTCAGGAAGGAAACAGAGGAGCCGGGACATGTTCCATAGGAATGAGGGGAGACAAAGGACTGGCTATGCAGAAAAAGCCATCTGAGGCTTTAAATTTAAAAAAAAAAAAGATAAAAAAATAAAAAGATAACATGTAATAATCCCCATCACATAGCACTGGCTCACTCTACATTACTAGAAACAATGGCTAAAATATCAGTATTTGGCAATTTTTAAATCATCTCAGTTCTTCTTGATGGTCACGTAATTTTTTGGTGACATTAAATTACTTGGTTGTATCACTGATAAGGGAATCTACGGGATAAAACAGGAGAGGCCGGTAACATTACACAAAGCACCATTCTGCTCACACTTGGCTACATCCTAAATCCACACTGCCATCTTAAAACCACTCCTTCTTTAACCACATAACACACAGAGAAATCCAGAAAACCCTGACCAAGATATTACTTGCAAAATGTTCTAAAGGTAATGCTACAATCATACTTTCAACCTTTCCTTTTAAAGATACTAAAACTAACTGTTCTCCAGTTGGGTTCATGCTCATTGTGATGCCAAGAATACTGTTAGCTACCATCTTTATTTGAAACTTTGTTATGCAAATAGATACCAGGGCTCTGAAATCTTTACACCCCTCACTTTCATCCTCTCTTTACAAAGAAACAGCAAGCCATAACAATATCAGTAACTGCTCGTTTTAATGAATGCCTAGTATGTGCCAGGCACTAAATAGGAAGGTACTATTATGAACCGCATTTTACAAGTGAGGAAACTGAATTAACTTGCTCAAGGTCCTAAAGACAGTTAAGTGCTGGAACTGGGTTTTAAACCCAGGTCATCTGACTCCAGAGGTCTTGTCTTTAACATTTATGCCATGCTAC
The DNA here is from genome assembly GCF_022355385.1 of Mustela nigripes. Lineage (NCBI taxonomy): Eukaryota > Metazoa > Chordata > Mammalia > Carnivora > Mustelidae > Mustela > Mustela nigripes. Next base: position 127,226,927 of record NC_081559.1, on the reverse strand, counting down.
CTTTCCAATCTCTAACTGTACATTTAGGGAAGCTTTACAGAAAGAGAGAGAGAGAAAGAGAGGGCAGGAAAGGAAAGGAAGAAGGAAGGAAGGAATTTTATTTGTCAGAGAGAGAGCAAGCACAAGCACAGGGATCAGCAGGCAGAGAGAGAAGCAGGATCCCACCAAGCAAGGAGCCCAATGGGGGACTCAGTCCCAGGACCCTGAGATCATGACTTGAGCCGAAGGCAGACGCTTAACCGACTCAGCCACCCAGGCATCCCCATTGAGGAATTTTTATCTGCATCATTTTATCTGCAGTTTTTCTTTCTTAGGGCTGGTGGAGGAGGAAGTTCTGATGTCCCTTTAACAGGTCCGCATTTGGGTTTGGAGAAGTCCACCTGATCTGAATTCTTCACATACTGCCCTCCCACTATCTGATGCAAAATCCTCTTAAATTATCCGAAAATACAAAAATATTAAAAGGCGTCCTTCCTTTTGTTTTATCACCAAGTAGTTAGATTTTAAACTTCTTCATAAACAGGAACCATTTATTTTACTACTTTTGCATATGTAAAATGTGGGCACTAGCCTAGTAAGAAGCTCAGAATCTATACTCAAACAGCTGATCGTTTGTCAAGTCGGGTTTTTCATGGTTAACAGTACATTTCTTGTTTTCCTGTGAGTTTTAATCAAGGTTGGCTTCGGTCTTATGGAATAGTCTCAGTGACACTGTTATGGTGCCCAATGTGTTGAGAGCAGTCTGGAAGATTAACACTACAGAAAGTTGCCCACAGTCTGCTTCCATTAGGACCAGTGGCCAAGCAGGGTCATGCTGAAATACCTGATTCATCAGTCCATCTCGGCCACTCATAACATACAGAGCAAGGCGGGTTAGAGATGGCACCAGGTATGATCAAAGTGACACAGTACTGTGAAATCTTTCTGCTCAAGATTAGAGGCTTAGGGTCCAATTTCAGATGCATTCAGTTGATTCTCCTTTTTACTCAGTAAACAAAACTGAAAAAATTACACATAACTGTAAACTGAAGGGTTCTTGCTTTTTTTTTTACTCACTGTATTTCATCAATTCCAAGACATACTTTTTTTCTTCACATTTCAATACATCAGAAATAGGTCTTACGACTGATGCCATCTTAATTTGATGAAGTGTAATAATAAAATGTAATTGCTTATATTCCAGATTCTACGGTTTTCAAGTTTTATATCACCATCAACTTGTTACTCTTATTAATTAACTTAGGGGACAATGTTAACAACTTGTCTCCATTCTTTTCTTACCCTACTCTGTTTGCCACAGAAGATATAATAAAGAATGTGTGCGATAAATGCAAGGTAACATAACTTCAAGGAGACAAAAGCTTTGAAGTTATTTTATTCTAAGTGCAAATCTGTTACCCTCCTGTGAAGGAAACAGAGACTGTTTCTCTAGGCTGCATGCAGCCCAGATGTGTTTCTTCTACGAGAAAGACACAGTTCCAAGGTGAGAGAGTTCCAGATGCTGAAGTCTTCCTACTAGCTTACATCAACTTGCTCCAAGACACAATAAGCCTTTTAACTCAAGCTCGAAAACCTCAAGGGCTTTCTCCTCCACCTCCCAAATATCAAAATCATGCTCACATATTTAAACAATTAGGTGAGACGTACAGAAGCTAGCACTAAATATGTCTGAAATTTGAGTGCTAAATGTGCAGTTAATATTAACCAAATTCAGATCTCATCTATAGAAATATTTTTAAAGATGACTTGTTTTCAAGGGGAGGAAAAAGATGATTCTTGTTTTGACTTCAGAAAACTTAAAAGGGGGGGTCTTTAAAATTCAACTCACTACAGAACAAAATTTCTTTGGGATAGAAAAAATAAGCTAATTATTGCTAAGTGACCTAGAAAAAAGAAAAACCCTGAGAGGGAAAAGTTGGGACTATTTGTTTAAACAATATAACCAGCTAAGTTGGTTTTTTTTTTTTTTTTTAAGATTCTTTATTTATTTGACAGAGAGTGAGATCACAAGTAGGCAGAGAGGCAGAGAGAGAGAAGGAAGCAGGCTCCCTGCTGAGCAGAGAGCCCGATGTGGGGCTCGATCCCAGGACCCTGGGATCATGACCTGAGCCGAAGGCAGAGGCTTTAACCCACTGACCCACCCAGGCGCCCAATAACCAGCTAAGTTTTGTTTTGTTTTGTTTTGTTTTCAGAAGATTTTCCCAGCCCTACCATAAAAGAGTGAAAAATTGTCAGTCCATCCTTCCTTATAAGGTACCAGACAGCTTCTTGGTGGTGGTTATTGTTTTTCTTGATTGTAAAAGTATCTTTCAGTTTAGAATTTTAAAAATAATAAGATTAGAGGGGCCTGGGTGGCTCAGTGGGTTAAGGCCTCTGCCTTCAGTTCAGGTCATGATCCCGGGGTCCTGTGATAGAGCCCTACATCAGGCTCTCTGCTCAGCAGGGAGCCTGCTTCCCTTCCTCTCTCTCTGCCTGCCTCTCTGCCTACTTGTGATTCCTGTCAAATAAATAAGTAAATAAATACAAAAAGATTAAAATAAAAATCACCTGCAATCCAAAAAACTAACATTTACTGAGTGCTAATGATACAACAAGCACTGTGTGAAGTATTTTAAAAGCACTATTACATTAATCTAAGTAAGCCCAGGAGGTAAGTACTATTATCATCTCCTAGTTAGAGCTCAAGAAACTGAGTCTTAGTTAAGTTTAAAAAAAAAAAAAAAAAAAAAACCTTGCCTGTGGTCACAAAGAGCTAAGAAGTCACTTGTCCAAAAGTCAAACAGCCAATAAGCTGTTAGAGATTCAAACCAGATCTAGTTAACTCAGGAATCGGAGCTTTTAACTAAGTAAAACTGCCAATCTCTGAAATCACTCATGTTTTTAAACTGATATATTTCCCTCTAGTCTTTTCCTATGCTTATAAATTAATCTGTATAAAATTGGGACCACAGTTAATATTATTTTATACCCTACTCTTACAAGTTTTATTTTTTTAAAAACGTGATTTGTGATGTTTGCCTAATATTCTAACATATGATAGAACACAAATTAAACCATTTGCAATTTTTCACTCAGAAAAAATGCTGCAACTCTTTATTCATAATAGCTGATTGCATTTCAGATTCTTTCTTAGGATACATGGTTAACACTTCAATGGCTATTTATAAATGTCTTGAGACATATAATCCCCAGTTTCATTCCAAAATATTTGTATTTATTGAACTTCAGACAGCACTGAGTGTGCAAGCTTCATCGATATTCTGGCAGCATCAAGAATATGTTTTATATTTTTACTTATTTGACAAGGAGAAAAAAAGGATCTCGTTTTTGTTGGTTTTTTTTAAAGACTTTACTTATATGACAGAGAGAGAGATCACAGGTAGGGAGAGCAACAGACGGGGGGGGTGGCGGGGGGGGGGAGCAGGCTCCCTGCTGAGTAGAGCCCCACGTGGGGCTCGATCCCAGGACCCAGAGACCACAACCCAAGCCGAAGGAAGAGGCTCAACCCACTGAGCCACCCAGGTGCCCCAACGATCTCGTTTTAATCTGCACTTTTATTACTCCACAATTTGGAAATGTTTATGTTTATTGGCAACTGAATTTTCTTCTATGCATTATCTACTGATACCCTTTATGGCTTTCCATTGGGCTGTAACTGTGTCTCTGCTGTATTCTCTCCCCGAAAATGCTGATGTGTCTTTTTAACAGATCCACACATAGAGTAGACGAAGTATAAAACATGAGACTGTCCTTCCTAATGTTGGGACACACACATTTAAAAGAAAGTTGAACTACAGTAAACTGGTGAACTTCGGTTTGTAGTAACTATTTGTATGGCCTTCCTACAGACTCCTGATCAAATTGCCATGGCGCTGATTTGACTCTGAGAGAGTAATATTAATATTCCATAGGATACTGTCACGTTATTCCAAGGATGCCCAAGCTGTAAAGGATATTTACAAAAATAAAGTCAAGCTACATGTGAAAACAGTTCCAAAGTCATCTTCATAAGATCCTTTTATTTAAAACAAACAAAAACAGTTTAGTATTTTGCTGTTTCTTGACGTGCAAGTTGCACAACTTCGCCAGTTAAGAAGCTTTCCTTTGGAACCTTTCTAATGTGATCACTTTCTCTTTTTATACATCTTACCCTCCTCCAATGTTTTCTACTTCTCAATCTCAGTTCACAATATCCAACCTAAGTTCTCCTCGAAGCACTCTCAGCTCTATACCAGGCCTCCTGGAGTGACGGGTTCCCACCCCGCCCTCCCCTTGCTCACGGGGTCCCAAGCTCTCCTCTTCAGCTTCCCGGTACTCAGGGCTCCACCACTGCCAGCTGGCCGACTCCAGCCGCTCTGACTTTTTGCCTCTAGTCCCTCTTCAACTGCAATCCATCACATGTTGCCAAACTAACCTTTCAACTCCATTCCATCACGTAATGGAAGTCAGGATCTAACACTCTGAACTTCCAGTTTCGCCACAGCCCACACCCTTCTTGTCTCTCCCAGCCCTGCTCCTTTCTTCCTGGCCTACTGGGATCCTCCCTGAGCTGGCAGGCCTCACTCAGCCATGGGGGACTGACTCAGGGACAGAGAAGGGGAGGGGGCAGGTGCATGGCAGCGGCTGTGTCCTCCCAGGGAGGGCACTGGGAAAATAGTCCCCTGCGCTGGCCCATTCAAGCTACTCTGGGCTACCTGTCTGCTCCCTGCCAGGATCCTGGGCTGACAGGTCTCTGTGCTTTTGTTCATATGCTTTCTCAGCTACTCCAACCTCCCAAAAGACAGTGCAAATCAGACCTCCTGATTTCTTCCTCCATTACCAAGTCCTGCACTTGCTGCTTCCAGTTGCTACCAGACTGACAGCATCACACCTTTTTAGCACTCAATGACATACACTGTGCTGTCCTGTCCCACACTGTCACGTGTGGATGAACCTGCAATTCCTAGAGCTGCAGAACAATTTCAGTACCTCCCAAGGAACTTATAATTTTACATGGGCACACCTTCACAAACATCAAAGTCCTAGACACCAAAAATATTATCAAGATTTACATACTCATAATTCTATTACCTTTGAAAGAGTTAATGAAATAACAGCTTTCAGTAGGCATATCCAGATTCCCCAAAACCAAAAAGACTGTATTACAAACCTCCCACAGAAATTGTCATTTTTCTCTTTAGAGATGTAAATCTGAAAACATTATTGAATTTTGCCCTGCCGTTACGGGCCATGTCTCTGCATTCATTAAAGTCCTTCCTAGAAATGACGTGGGTACGGCCCTTTATTTAAAAGCTCACTCTAACATAGATCAGGTTGGGTCCAGTTTTCTCTAACCCCATTTCTAAAAGTCTGATGTGCTCGCACGAGCTCAGAAGTCAGGCATCCACCTAGATTCCAGTGTCACCAAATGGTTCCTCATGCTAACATCACCCACTCCAGTACTTACTTAGGTCACACCCAATGCAGCCAGCAATTCCCTCCCAAAGGATTTCAGGAGCTAGTTTTAACAGTTTTCCCTCCAACACAATCTAAGAAAACAGACATTACTGGGCTAACCTAAAAACACACTGAATTAACCCGTGACGCAGCTTCCGTACTGGGTCAAAACAATGCCACGGTGGGAAACCATGTTCAGATCAAACGCCAGGGATGCAACGATGGGGTTTGAGGAGGCCAGAGTAACTCTCCCCTGCTTTCCCACCCAGGTTCTGAACTACCTAGGAGCCAGCCAGGCACAAGGTGCTACCTGCCGCGGAGAAGGCCAGCAAGGCCTCAGGCACAGGGCAACCTTGCACTAACACCGGGCCCCAAGAGCAACCACGCGGAGGCCGCCCCACAAGGAGCAGAGCTGGAGCGGGGCCCACGCTTCGCAGCCTGCTGCACCCCACAGCCGGCTCCTTCTAAACTCCCGGCCTGGGTGGTGGGGATGCCTGGGGTGGCAGCCCGGGCACAGACCAAAGATGCAAAAGGCCAGGAAAGGGGATTGGGGGGTGGAGGGGGATCCACCAGACACTGGTTCCTGCCCTGCTCTCCTCCAGTGCAACTAACAATGACAGCGATGGCCCCGCAGGCCCGGGACTGCGCTCTAATAGCCGAGCGGGCGTCAGGGAGAGTACAACGTAGTGGAAGGAGCCAGGATGCCAGGACACCAGGATGGGGCACCCTCTGAGGAGAAGGAGCCTGCAACACACCGCGGGCGGCCGGGACCAGGACCGGGAGCCAAGAGTCAGGAGTCAGGAACCACCACCAGCAGTGCAGGCCTCAGGACAGCCAGAACTCAAGAGAAAGAACTGGAATTGGAGCTTCGGGCTTTTGTTACGCTTGGGCAGGGAGGAGGAGGTGTTAAAAAGCCAGGTTTCACACAGTCTGGGGACACAGCGGAGAGGACGGGAGAGATACCGGAAACAGGAATACAGATTGAGGAGTCCGTCACACAGAAACCAGAGCGAGGCTGTGGGCTCAACCAGGCCCGGGGGCCGACGAGAGGGAACCCCGAGTGCCGGCCGCAGACGAGAGGGAACCCCGAGTGCCGGCGTCCGCAGGGAACAGGACGGAGAGGAAGGAGGACCCGCGGGAACATGGGACGCAAGGCCCAGAAGCCTGACGGAGCCTGGGTGCCAGGGTCCAGGGAGACAAGTACTGTGAGTGCTAAGCCAGAGAGGAAGGGGCAGCTGAGCAAAATCCTCCGTGTGGATGCGTCCTTCCACCCTCTCAACACGGGCTTCGAGTCTCCTCCAGAGAACTCTGCTACCAAGTCCTCAAAGACAGCACTAACCCACTCGCCAAATTACGTTTCGAGAGAACTCTCATTTTAAAGTTATTACATGTCCTTGGAAGTGATACTTGCTTGAAATGGGCTGCCCAAAAATAGCACGGCTGCACGTCAGCCCATTCCCTGTTCACACCCGCACCATGTAAACCAGAAGTACACACTAAACAAAGTTGTAATTATTCCATGGCAGGAAGGAAAATCAAATGTAACAAATAAATACAAACGAGCTATTCTCCTCTCCTTTCTGACACCACCTCTAAAGCGGACTATGCTTTTAAACTCTTGATCCACCCGTCCATCTTCGCCTTTTCTATCAACTGACACACCAACAGCAGCCACACCTCACTCCTCTGCATGTAAGCGAGTAACAGTACTTGCACAAGTCACCAAAAATATTGTGAGTACATATGAGTGGGGTTTCCTTTTTTCCAAATTGTTTTCTACTTCCCAGGTATGCCCACTGTGTAACTACCACATTTGCCTGAATGTGTGGCTTTTTAGAGTACTGAAACACCAAGATAAAAAGTCAGATTTTAGATGGCCCACAGAGATTCCAACTCAGTAGGATGGACCTAGAGGAATCTGCATTTTTAGCAAGTACGCCAGAGGACTGTGTCAATTCTAAAGCATGACAAAAACCTATTTTATTAGTTATCTGAATCTTACCAAGTGCACTTGTAAAATAACTACATAAAATCCAAAAAATCACCCACATGGACTCATTTTATGAATCCCTTGAAGAAAAGAGATGAAAAAGGTGCCTCAGCCCAGCTCAAACTCCACTCTTCCTAAAGACCAATGACTGCATTATTTCTGCAAAGCAGCCTCGTACACCTTCTGAATCCTGGCGAGGTGGAAGGGGGAAGGCAAAAGGAGGAGATAAAAACATTGTTAAAAAGCTGCTTTCTGCCCCAAGGATAATGATCGATCGTTTCCCATGCAACTGCTTCAAAACAGTGAGAAAAGGGCAAGGTGGAGTTGCTCTCACGAAGGACAACATTGGGAGTAAGAAATAGTTAAGTAAATTTCACAGGGATATGAATTAATGCTGTCGTGCCTTAATCATCTGAATCACTGACCCATTTTCTCACCCCTAGCCTGGTAGGTGAAACAAGAGCCAAATCTCTTACCGGAGCCAACAGCTGGCCCAAGCAGTCATTTTTAGAGAAGGCAAAGGTAAGAAATGGTCATTTTTTAGATCTGCTAAAGGAAGACATTACTGTTGGTTTGCAACAGTGACCCATAAAGGAAAATCCCAACAATATGGCCATCTCCCAAGGTTCTGAAAAGCCTGAGCTGTAGACTATGACAGGGGGTCCCAACATCAGCCATTCTGCTCGCAAAAGCCTGGTTCCCGTGCAGCTCCCTGGACAGCACATGACCTTTGCTCCCGCACAGAGCAGTCCAACAGCACTACAGCACACACTTGCCAGCCCACAACCCGGTTACAGCAGTGTCCATGCCGGTGGGCTCAGCCACGTGGGGAAAGCACCCGACTGTGCTACTGTACTGTGTCCTTACAACTGGATCTGACAGCACATAAGACAGACGCTTCCTTCTCCTGCAGCACCCAGCTAAACACCATGGCTCTCAGCAGCCCATACTGGCCACAAAGGTCTTTATGACACCAGCCCAGATGTTTATTTTTGGTTTTTAATGAGGGGGGAAACGGAAAACTTAAAATGCTAATTCTGGTGATAAACCCAGTTCTGAAACTTAACACAATCCAGACAAACATTTTAATTTTAATTGTACCAAAAAATGGCAAAACTTAAGTTTCAACTAGAAGCTCACTGTATTCAAACTAGGCAACAGTTTCTTCAGTTGTGAAAGGGGAAAGAAAAATCTATAAACACGAAGAAAATGTAGAAACATATCACCATAAATATTTCTATGAGGCAAAGTAGTATTAGCATTTAGGATTTTTTTTTCTTTTCTCTTTTTTAACCTTCTGGAAAAGGAACCCACATCTACCCCAAAACATAAAAGTCTACTGATTAATGCATTTGAATTTTATACCAATTGAAACCATGCAACGTATGGTTGGAGAAGATGGCCTGCCATCTTATGTGTTAGCAGACGCAGTCTACAAGGAGGATGCATATTCCCCCAAATAATGCATCTATGAGGAACAAGTGAGCCTACGCAGCATCCTGGGTTCCTGCCCAGGCAACTTAAGGCCTGTGTAAGGAGGAAAAGATACTAAGTGAATCACATCTAGGATAAACACTGGGAAGGAACATTCGGGAACACCTTTCTGTTGCAAGCTGAATACTCTGATGCTGGCTAGGTCTTGGACTGGTAAACAAAAACAGGGCTGGGACACCAGGAAGTCTTACAATGAACATGTGTCTTCTGGGCTGAAAGCATTCACAGTAAGATATAACATCTGAGGAAAAGAAACTTCACTAATTATAAGCCATTAAGAGACACCTTTCTGCCTCTCAATTTCTTTCCAGGAGGCAGCCCTCCAAAGCACAGGAATGTAAGATCTTGTTAAGTTCATCCTACCCTTCCAAGGCCTACATCCTGTTTGTTGGATGGGTCCATCCAAACAAAGCAAGTTCTGCAGAGAGGTTAATGCCACAGGCTACTAAATGAATGAGCTACTAAATGAATGAGCCCAACTCCATCTTTAACAGCTGTGATTTGGGGCAAATTTATTAAATTTATTAAACAAACTCTAAAACTCCATTCCCTCACCTACCTCAGCATTTTTGGTTATTTTAAGATTTTATTTTTTCAGTTGACATGAAGAGAGAGTGTGCACAAGCAGGAGAGGAGCAGAGGGAGCAGACTCCCTGTGAAGCAGGGCACATCGGGGCCCTATCCCAGGGCCCCAGGACCCTGACCCAAACTGAAAGCAGATGCTTAACCGACTGAGCCACACAGGTGCCCCGCTACCTCAGCATTTTGATTAATCCTACTTCAGGAGTCAGTGGAAACAGTTCACATAAATAAGAAATTTAACAAAATGTGAACTCACAAGAAGTCCACGCCAAGGGCTAGCTACTAAGATCAAGCCCTTAGAGTCAGTCATGTTACTTAAGAAACTTTGATTTGCGGACAACTTCCCAAGTTTGCAATAAAGATGCAAGAACAGTACAAGGAACTCCCTGCGTCCATACTGATCAAGTGTTTACATTTTGCCCGACCATTTTATTGTGCCCGTAAAGTTGCTTTTAAGTGAAAAGAAAATGGAATCTTAAAAAATGAAAGTTGTCTATACTCCACCTCTTCCATTGTCATGCCTGTCTAGATAGCAGTGGAATTCCAAGAGAACTATCCCAGAGCCTTACCCTTCCAGAGGAAGGGAACCATCTCATTCACTTGTAGCTACTCCAAATCCTGGCCCCAAATCTACCTTCATTTTAGATCCCATCTTGTTTCCTCCTTAAGCAATAAAGAGAATTTGGAGAGGACAGGGTTGAAACAAATGATCAGCGACTTGAAGACCAAAAGCTCCAGAGTATTCTTATACTCTGTAACCCTTCAGTCTGAACTGGGAAGTTCTAATACTCCAGAACTGATCGAACATGCCCACACCACTGACGGCCTAAGATTACATCCTCTGGCATTTGGGGAGAAGTGCAGGTTTGAGGAAAAGAAAGAATGACTGGTTTGCCAGTGAGGCAGCCACGATTCAGGCTGCAAATGGGTATCTTACAGCTCAAAAGGAAGAACTAGTTCCTCAAATTTGTCATTTTTAGTAGTTGGGATATCTCACAACCGCCTCTCAGTAACTACAAGAACTCAGCTAAACAACGTCTAGTTATACACCAGGACAAGGGACAAATAATTTTATGTCTGTTCCTGGGGAAAAGTGAAAAAGGTATAGCCGATCACTACTGCAGGCCACTTAATCTTTCCAGTCATAATTTAGGGTTATGGGGACTTTTTAAATTAAAAATAAAATCAAGGGGCACCTGGGTGGCTCAGTGGGTTAAACCTCTGCCTTCAGCTCAGGTCATGATCTCAGGGTCCTGGGATCGAGCCCCGCATCCGGCTCTCTGCTCAGCGGGGAGCCTGCTTCCCCTTCTCTCTCTGCTTGCCTCTCTGCCTACTTGTGATCTCTGTCAAATAAATAAATAAAATCTTTTTTAAAAAATTAAAAAAAATAAAATCAAGATACATGGTTTGATAAACTCAATGATTAAGAGTAAGCAAATAATAATAACTATTCAAAATAATAATAACTACTCAATACATATGCCATTTGCTATACCAAGTGCTTTAGCTAAAGTATCTCAATCTCCCATCACAACCCTGGTTACTTGGTAGGAGTAATTTTTTTTTTTTATGATTTTATTTATTTATTTGACAGATCACAAGTAGGCAGAGAGGCAAGCAGAGAGAGAGAGAGAGGGAGAAGCAGGCTCCACGCCGAGCACAGAGCCTGATGAAGGGCTCAATCCCAGGACTCTGAGATCATGACCTGAGCCGAAGGCAGAGGTCCAACCCACTGAGCTACCCAGGTGCCCCAGTTGGTAGGAGTATTATTTCCACTTTTACGGTTCACTCTGATCTGATGTCAGAACTCAAGTTCTCAGCCACCACAGGATAAAACCACCATAAGAACAATTGTTCTCACCTCCACGGCAAAGGAGGGACAGAAAGAGTGAAAGACATGGGACTTAGTCACTGTAGACATCAAGACATATGGCCCCACAAATACAGGAAGGCCAAACAGAGGGAGTGTGGACAGAAATAACCTGCACTGAGTGGACACAGTAATAGGGTACGACAGAGGATGACAGGGTGCTACCAGTATTTTTAACAGACCTTTGTCTATTAAGACAGAAATGATGGTCTCAGAGCTTACTGAGGACAAAACAGAGAAAGACAGTTACACATGCAGATTCTGGACACTGGCCAATCTGGATTCAAATTCCTCCTCATCACTTGCTAGAATTTTAAGGTCCTGGGCAATTTAACCTCTCAACTGAGGTCTCCTCATCTATAAATGCAGAAAGTAATTCTACTTCTCTCCTAGGTTTTGATAGGTAAATGAAACAATCCATTAAAATACTTAGCATAATACCTACTTGACTGGAAATGCTCCTTAACTAACTATTGGTTAGTAGCTAAAGTTATTACTGTTATTTGTAATGCTGTTTTGTTATTTCCACACCTTTTTAGCTGACTGCCCCAACACACACCTAATAGAAAAATAAAGCTCCTTAATTTAATCAAGATTTTTAAATTCTCAAGATGAGTCTGCATGATTTTTCTGACAAGATAAATACACCTGCAATTGGCCAAAGCAAAATTCCAAGCACAAACAAGGTCAAGTATACAAGAATATGAAATACTGCAATAGAGAGGTTTCAAAAAAGTTCACCTTGAGGATGTAGGCTTCACTGTTTCAATATATTAGTCCCATCCATAAATGAAGTAATTTCTAGACCCATACACCCTAAAATACATCACCAAGCAAGGCATATTTTTGATTGTACACCTGTGCTCAAACTGATTTTATTATTCACTTAGTGCAATGGCAGGAACTATCTTAGAAACTAAAGCATGCTTATGATCCTACAGGGGACCTTCTCACCATTCGCCTCTTAGTATCACATCAAAGATAATAGTTTTTATGTGCGTTTAAAGCATAGCACACTTGCTAATTATCAACAAATTCTGTTATGGATATTTTACAGAAGAATAAAAAGAGAAAAAAGTGGACCCTTTAAAAAAGCTGAAAGAGTCCCCCAACTTGCCACAGGATTAGGGGAAAAAACTGATCACTAAGGTATCCCGTATCCTTTATTAGACCTACTGCAACTACAGTGTAAAAATCTCTGACTATTTTAAGTGGTGGATCCCAGGGAGAGAGACACAAGTGTCTAATTCCCTGCCTTTCCCTCCACAAAGTCTCACTGTGGCAATCCAGATCCCACTGTCCCCATGCTGACAGTAGCTCTTTGCCTGACCTGCCCCGCCCCAACCCCATATATGAGATACACAGTGGAAAACTCAAACCTGCTAGCTCACTGGCATTGCAGAGTGGAGGTGGGAGGGGGCAGGACAAATAAACATCCTCTATATTCTTCCACTAAAACCCACATCACAGGAACCTGCATGCAGCTTTCCATTTAGTGTCTACACCTCGGAGAAGGCAATGATTTCTTAAATTATGAGAAGGTACTGTTGATGAGAGCAAGCAAACAAAAAAAAATGCATCTTATAAAGTTTTTGAAAAACTGAAAACTACCATGCTGAAGAAGCAGTGCAATAAGGAAGTTGGCACGGAGTAGGTGACAACAGTTTATCAGGAGGTAGAGCAAGCAAGCCCAGCTGGTACACTCTTCCACCACAGGAAACACTATTCCTGAATTTTAAAACTTATTCAAATAATCGTTCAGAACGAGAGGTAAAACTGTCACATGAAGCATTTCCTTACAATCAGCCTATGTCCCTAGAGCCACACAATCCTGCCTATCCTGAAGGAGCCAGGAAGAATTTGGAGAGACTTGCCCAAGTCACACTGGCCACCAGAAAAGCCTATGAAGAACAATGTCAATGAAAGTACTTTTGAAACAGACCCTACCAAAAGGCAAGGAGTCCCAAGAAGGATATCTTCATGCACACCAAGATCAAAGTCTGATTTATAACAAAAATAAGTGGGTAATATCATTTCCTACATAAACTAACAAACACAAAAATCTGAACACTTCCCTCAAAAACTGTTTCCAGACAAACATTCAGGATTTTCATAATTTATCTCATTAGAAGCTTTTCTAGATTTATCAGTTAGCATCTCTCATTTGCTACTAACCATGCTATATAATCCACTTTTTATAATAATTGAACAAAGTGGCTTTTAAGATAATTTACACAGCAAAGTTATACATCATCCACTAAAAGACAGGTAGGGATCCTAATGTAGGATCCACACCACACCCATGTACGACTGCAAGCATCTCCTAAAACACAATTAACTCCCCTCACTGAGCAGAGTGCGACCCACGGGCTATCTGCTGGGAACCTGAGCATCTTGGTCAGTACGTAACTAGCAAGAGAAAGCCACCACCACAACGTGGAGATGCAGAAGAACAAAATGTGGCCAAGTCTGCTTACCATAGGCTTGTTATCAGTCTGTGATGAGCAAATTCATTCCAAGTGCTACATCTCAGCCAAGTAACAAACAGAGTGCCATGTTTTAGGCAAATAACAATGGTTTCTTCTCTTTTCTCCCCGCTGCATCTCACGGACCTTTACCAGCACTCCTTGGTGGACTCGCCACGCACCACTTTTTGAGGAAGCTCGCAGATCATTTCGGGAAAGTTTTGGAATGCCACTAGCAATGGAAAGAAAGCTGAGCAAGGGCATCATGGTCCGTTACCTGCTACCTCAATCATAGGCTGTAAGAGCAGACCAGCACTGTCCTCAGATCTGGTTCTCATGGGGTGCTCCCTGCCGTAGTGAACAACATCACCAACCAGCCGGCTGGCTGAACAGTGTGTATATGTATGTATACATGTACATGTATATTTTCCCCTGACACCTTCTGCTCCCCAAGAGGAAATCTCTCCTCCAAGTCCTAGCCATCATACCTCCTGAGTACTTTTCACGCAAGTCTATTTTTCTCCATCCTCACAGCCACCAAATTCATCCAAACCATTATTATTTCCCCATCAAATGGAGCACAGCAACAGCAGGCTGGATGCGGCCCCTAACCTATTCTCCCTCTGCTGCCTTACCCATTAATCCAATCTTCTTCAGAAAATAAATCCATCCCTGTCAACCACTGCTTAACACTCATCAGTAGCTCTGTAACTTTTTCTCAAATCCCAAATTCAGTATTCCACGGGCCCTACCCACGCTGCCCTCCACCTGTCTCGAGTCGCATGTAGTGGTTCTCAGTAGAGTAGTGGCTCTCAGTAGACCTCAAACACACTACCTCCCTCTAAGTTAGCTAACGCTACCCTCCTTTTCTAGCATCACTTAGATGGCAGTGCTACAACCACTTCCTAAGGTCTGAAAACCCACACAGCTAGATGGGCCCCCATCTAGCTCTCACTCCTCCCAGTACCCACTGCACAGCACCTAGGACAGTGCAGTTGCTCTATTTATGTCTTGTCTGGGTCTGCCACGTCTTCTTGTGGCACCACTGTTTTCCCAATACAGTACCCTTCACCTGAAAGGTAACCAATAAGTAAGTACCTGAATGGATGAACAAGAAAACAGACAAACCAGGAAAACTGATTGTGGTCCAAAGTCACTTGCCACTAGAGCCAAGGCTGACACCTACAGCACTTTAGAGGCTAAAAGGGCCACTAAAGAAAGTGTCACCTCACATAACTGAACAAATCCAAGGACCAATCAGACTTTTACTACCAAGTTATGCTTCTGTATTACTATTCTACATTATTTTTTAACAGAACCCTCTAAAAATACTTCACTGGGAAAACAATCATGTTTCCAGTCACCTAACATTAGTTAAAAGGTACAGAAATCTAGTTATGATAATGAATACAAGCTTCTTAAATGAAAACAGTAATCAAATCTTGGAATAATTATCTCTGCATTTTTCTAGACAGATAATCGTAGTTTTACAAAACAAAAAACAAAAAACCTCCAAACCATTACACAGTAGAGACAAATTTTTACAGGCTTCAGAACACCTTTAAGAGGGGTGCTAAATTCTGAAGCCAAAGGTGATTTTGATGAAAACCTAAGAGGTAGAGCTCCATTCTTCCAGACCCAGCTTAGTCATCCAAAAAACAAACAAACAAACCTAGTACCTCCCCTACACTGGCACCAAGCTGGGCACCAAGAAGACAACCATGACCAAGACAGCCCTGTCTTGGTGACCAGCAGCCCCGGGTGACCAGCCAGAGGCAACTCATTTAATTAATCTCTCTGGGCTTTAGTTTCTTAATCTGTAAAATGAGAAAGTTAGGTTAGCTCTCTAAGGTCCTCAACTCTCTAAATATCCAAAGATTCACTAATGATCACAAGATAAATTCCTATTTGACAGTATCATGATGATTTCCTACTTCTATTCATTATTTTTATCAGAGAGGTGTGGTTTCATTTAAGAATTTTAATATATTGATAAAAGTAAAATATAAAAGAGCAGCAGTAGCATTTTTAATTACCTTCCCAGCTCCTAACTCCCACCATAATCGGCTATGGACTTCTGCCTGGCATAATTGCAAACCAACCTGAAATACAACATGACATCTTTTTATTTCTTGTAGAAAAAAAGTGATCACTTACTCCCAATTTCTTTTATACTTTAACATCATCCATCATCTTTGAATATCAAAGGGTTGTTTTTTAAGAAGCAATGCAAAATAATAAAGATTCCTAGGAAAAAAAGGAAAATTTTATCACCCAAATAAAGCAATAATGGCTTTAGAACCCTGAGAAGATATTACACTAAACTCAAAATTTCCTGTGACATAAAAAAGAACAGCTTTTTTAAAAAAGATACATAAACACGTCCATAAAGAATGGACAAGGCAACGAAAGAGTCACACAGGGCCAATGTGTTCCTGACATCATCTCGAGATCATCCAAAATGTTCCTTCACCATCTTTTTTTTTTTTTAGTGAATTTAGCTATGTGACCTATATCTATTTCAGTGCACGTTTGTTTATATCTAGAAACCATCTGAACACCGAAAGTAAATCAGTTTATTACAAAGCTGAAGCTTTAAGGGCCATTTTTTATAGTCACACACTTTACTCTGCCCTGACTAAGCATTTTTATTCTTGCAATGCCTTATTTATAGATGTTTATAGGATAGCCATGGTGTCTGCTATCAAATCCAAAAAGCCATATATGGATTATAAAGGATGAAAGATAACTACCTCCAAAGTTAACCTTAAAAGTTAAATGTGAGTATCTGGTTACCTGAAGAACTCTCTCTCCCACTAGACAGTAAACTCCCTGAGGGAAAGTCCTACCTCTTTTTTGTCAGTTATGCACCAAAAGGCTGAGGATCACTGAAACAAGAGTAAATAAATGGATGGTGACTTTATCTCAAGCAAACTTTCTTAAGCACAGGGAATAAAATGTTGCAAAGCTAGGTCTGAAATAACTACTCTAACTTGGCACTTAGATTGCTCTTATGGGTCACACAACTCATACACTGAAGCACTCAATTGTATTCTGTCACAAATGAAGAACGCTTTTTCTTTTGACCTAATTGCTTAAAAACCATACTATAAATATTACATTATTGACTGTGTTTGTATGAAAAAAAAAAAAGTTGTAACATTTCTTTGACACATTATTATAAAGGTAAACCAATATTCATTTTAATTCAATAAAAGAAAAACTCATGGAGTTTGGGAACTAGTTTGGGAACTAATCCTCTAAGTCCACTGGTTAAAAACTAAACCAAGTACAGATGAATCTATGCAAGTTCTATTTTAAAACTAAGTCAGTAGATGCATTTTAAACTTGACTTCTGTATTTTAAACTTGGGGAAAAGGAGTTATCTTTTCCTCAAAGAAGAAAATAATGTTTGAGTTTTTAAACCATCACCATCATGTATGATACACAACCTGTATCATTTTTCTGTCCTGACTTCCATGTCAAGACATAGAAAAGGGAGTAATTTTTTAAATTAACTTAAAAATACACCTATTGATTAAACCAATATAACTAGAGTTTGGAATTCCCATTCCAGTCTATATTATTATTATTCATTTCTTACCTAAAAATTCATTTGAATCTTGAAAAACCTAGAATTCCTCAGGCTTCAATTTACTGGCTTGCACAGAGGAAGAAAAAAAAAAAAAAAAAAGAAGAACATATCAAGAGAATATAAATTATAAAATACACAGTGCTGGAAAATAATTCTTAAGTATCATGGTTAGGAAATTCACCTGTTACAAGCCTCACAAAAATCCATTATTCCCTTTATCAGGTCATCCAAGAGGGGAGAATGCCATATTTTAACTAGTGGCAAAATAAGAAAATTTGGTTCCTAAAATTTACTGCAAGTCCCTATACATTTTCAAATTCTGTTTACTTTGTAACTTTTTTCTACAGTACAGATTTTTCCAGGGAAAATAAAGTTTTCGTGAGCAAATCTGGAAGACATAAAATGTCTCCTACTTATTATCACCTAGAAAGGCAAACCGAGTACTGCTCCGTGCCCCTAGCATCTAGCTTTCAGCCTCTTTATTATCATTGTCAATGAATGGGCCCCAGTCAAATGAAAGCTGCCATTTTAGGGTAAAGACTGGAGGGCTTCTGTTGTGCAACAGCAAGACAAAAACACTCCGCGACAGATGTACTCTGGGGGCTGGGAGACGGATTCAACTTCATAAAATCACTGCTCAAGTTATTTCTGAAATAAGAATTACCTAGTACTCACACATTACTACAATCTAAATAGAATTATAACTGGGATAAATCAGGTTCCCATGCTGTTAAGATCCCAGTCACTAAGATTTGTTTGTCATCGTTAGAATGGATCTGTGAGGAAATAAAGAGAACTATTTTTTTTTTTCCTATTGGATTATTACGCATAGTGAGTACTCCCCCCTCTCGTTATTGGGAGAGAATTGGGGGGAAAATACACGCAACCTCTTCGAAAGGTAATGCCCACTGCAAAGACGGCTTAAATTAGTATCTTAGAAAATAAAAATCAGGGCCTTCACATAAGTCCTTTTAAAATAAATTAAAATATTCAACATACCCCAGCAATCGAGCCCAGAGGATGGACATATTTCAAGATAAGTTATTTAAATCGATTGCTAGATAATATACAATGGGAAACTAAAAAGTATACTTAGCGAGTAGAGAGCTGGATAGTGTATCTAATTCTAGCAATTCAAAAGGAAACTCTCCATGTGGGTTGCTACTTTTCTTTTGTCCATTGTCTGTTCAGAAGAGGGGGGAAAAAACTAGTTTAAAATCGAGGCGTGAACAGTCTCTAAAAGTGACCTCCGGGAAAACCGTCCGACCCATAGCAGGAGCACTCCCCGCGCCGCCCGCTCTACGGGGGCGCTCACAAAGCGGGCGGCCGGCCGGGAGTTTGGGGTGCGCTCCCACGGCGCGGGGCTCCTCGAGGCAGAGCCATCCGGAGAAAGGCGGCTCGGTAATGATGGCTGCTCGGGGCCGGCGGCTCCTTCCCCGGAGCCTCTCGACCCCCCCCTCCACCCTCCGCCCGGGATCCGCCGCCCTCCCCACCCCCCCGGGCCGCGCTCGCCCCGCGCGGACGCAGCCGCACCGCAGCTCACCCGGTGCCCGAGCCCCCGCACCCCCGGTGAGCCCAGTCCCCGGTGCGAACCAAACAAACAACGCGTCCCCCGCCGCCCTCCTTCCTCTCCCCGCTGACCGCTTGGCCTCCAGCCACCTCGGCCGTTCACGCTCCGAACCGCGGATCTCTGCGGGGGCAGAGCGCACCCGAGCCACCTCGGGGGCCACCTGGTGACCCCCCCCCGCCCGGCGCTGACCCCCAGCGGGGTCGGGGGTGGGGGAGCCGAATTGCCTCGGGGGGTTAAAGTCGCTATTATGCAGTCGCCGCCGCCGGCCCGGCTAGCTCGGCAAGGTGGGGTCCCCTCCTCGCCGCGCCTCCCCGCGCTCGCCCCGGCCCCGCTCCCTTTCTTCTCCTCCTCGCGCATTTGGGAGCTGCCGGGGAGCCCCGAGAACCCCCAGCTCCGGGCTCGCAACTCCGCGCCCGCGGCCGGCACGGGTTGGGGTCCGGACTCCCCCAGCGCCGCGTGTTCCTGCCGCCCCCGCCCCACGCGGCGCCCCGCGCACTTTCCCCGCCGCCAACCCACCTCGCCCGGTGGCCGTCCCCGCGCGGGTCGGCGCCGCCGCGCCAGGAGGGACGCACTTTGTTCGCGCCGGTGCGGCCGCCGCTCCCGGCGAGCGCGGCGTGGTCGGTCCGGAGCGGGGGGCGGGGGCGGGAGGCGGGGGTCGCCGCCGTCCCCGAGCCGCCGCCGCCGCCGCTCAGCCGCCCCGCGCCCGCGCGCCCATCGCCCACTCGCACTTGAGTTGGAGCCCAACTTTTTCTCCTTCCTTTTTCTCTCGAATGGAGCCGGCAACTCGTGCTCGGCGCCGGCGGGAGGAAACGCGCTCGCGCTCCCCCGCGCGCAGACACGCTCCCTCCTGTCCCCCGTCCCCCCCCCCACGCCGGCAGCACAACAAAAAGCCATTTACATGCGAGGAAGTGACCCTCGGCCGGACCGCGCGCCCCCGCCGCCGCCGGCCCCGCGGACGCAGGCAAAAGTTGGGGCGCCGGGCGGCGCTCGGGGCGCGGGTTCGGGCCCCGCGGGCGGCGACGCCGGCGACAAGGCACGGGCGGCGCTGCGCTCCTGCGCCGGCCCCGGCCCCCGCCCGCCCTCGCCCCTCGCCCCGCACACGCCCAACTCCTCGCTCCCAACTCCTCGCGCGGCCCCGGCCCGAAGCGATTTCCTGCCGCCGCCCCTCCCGGAGGCGCCCGGCGAACTCTCGCACTCACCGGGTCGGTCGGTAGGGCTCCTCAGCTGTCCTGTGCCGAGGGGAAAACAAAACGCAGAACGGGCTCCGGAGTTGGCTCGGCGGCCGCGGCCAGGGGTCTAATCCACGGGCGCGGAGTTGGTCGGGGGCGAACGGGGCTCTGGCGAGTTTCAGGGTCTCCGGGTCCCCGGGCCGCCTCCTCAGCGGCGCTCCTTTGTGTAATTTCACTCGATTCAAGTTTAATCCGATAGTTCCCGAGCACGAGCGCGTCCGCACTA